>NW_025795274.1:0-1172 GCF_021613505.1 Equus quagga
GAAACAACCTATGCCCCATTTCAGCAAGAAGTAGCTAGATTGGTCATACCCCAAATCCCTCAAGATTGAGGGATGGACATAAAATAGGGGGGAGTTGATACCGACCCTGATGTCAGTTTCCCCACGTTAAACCCAGCATATATGGGGTTAAAACCAAAACACTCATTCCCTGCTTACTCTCTGGCTTCCTGGCTCCAGAATCCACTATCCTCCATGGAGACAGACACCGTTAAGGACAAGCACCTGGACTATCTCCTCCTGCAAAGAGATACGGGCTGGTGGGAAAGCTGCTGACCAGAAAGGTCATGAGTTCCCTCCTCTCTGCAAGTGCCTCAAGGCCAAAGACAGGCCGGTGGGAAAGCTCTGACCAGCAAGGCCATATGCTCCCCATCCCCTACGTAAAACCCCAAATAAAAACCTTTCCTTTTAGCTTTTTGGGGAGTTTGGGATTTCAGCATTAGCTGCCCTCTCTCCTTACTCAGTGCTGTGCAAAAATAAAATTCCTACTTTCTTCCACCACACCCAGTGTCAGAGATTGGCTTGCTGTGCAACGGGTGAACGAACTCACTTCAGGTTCCGTAACATTTGTACACATCCTCTCTTCCCATTGCCCTAGTCTTGCCTCTATTGGCTTTGCTCATTTCAAGCAATTTGGAATTCCAAGCAATTTGGAATTCTCTTTTTTGGAGCTGTACACAACTCTACCCTCCTTCACAATGCAATCCTCCAGATAGTTGAAATGGACTTTGTTGTATTTCCTCTAAGTTTTTGTCATTCATTCCCTATTATGTTGAGTTTTGACTCTCATGAGAAAGAACTTGAGTTTCTCAGTGTCCCGCCTTGAGTGTGGTGTCCAAAGATACGTTTGGGCTGCTCAGCACATAGGATCATAAACCTGCTTTCTTTGTTCCAAACGTGCTGCTCATGGACACACATCACAAGACTGAAAATATCTCTTTCAGGGAGGCTGGAACACACCATTGCTGTATATAAAAATTGCAGCTAGTTTACGTATGGGCTCCTTTACCTCCTTTGCCCTTCCCCACACCTCTTACCCTCTGGTAACTATCTATCTGTTTCTTTATCCATTGCTGGTGAACGTGATGCAGTCTACATGGAAACTGACATATAATAATGTATACCTGAAATTTACACAATTTTATAAGTCAACA
>NW_025795275.1:0-1172 GCF_021613505.1 Equus quagga
TGTTGACTTATAAAATTGTGTAAATTTCAGGTATACATTATTATATGTCAGTTTCCATGTAGACTGCATCACGTTCACCAGCAATGGATAAAGAAACAGATAGATAGTTACCAGAGGGTAAGAGGTGTGGGGAAGGGCAAAGGAGGTAAAGGAGCCCATACGTAAACTAGCTGCAATTTTTATATACAGCAATGGTGTGTTCCAGCCTCCCTGAAAGAGATATTTTCAGTCTTGTGATGTGTGTCCATGAGCAGCACGTTTGGAACAAAGAAAGCAGGTTTATGATCCTATGTGCTGAGCAGCCCAAACGTATCTTTGGACACCACACTCAAGGCGGGACACTGAGAAACTCAAGTTCTTTCTCATGAGAGTCAAAACTCAACATAATAGGGAATGAATGACAAAAACTTAGAGGAAATACAACAAAGTCCATTTCAACTATCTGGAGGATTGCATTGTGAAGGAGGGTAGAGTTGTGTACAGCTCCAAAAAAGAGAATTCCAAATTGCTTGGAATTCCAAATTGCTTGAAATGAGCAAAGCCAATAGAGGCAAGACTAGGGCAATGGGAAGAGAGGATGTGTACAAATGTTACGGAACCTGAAGTGAGTTCGTTCACCCGTTGCACAGCAAGCCAATCTCTGACACTGGGTGTGGTGGAAGAAAGTAGGAATTTTATTTTTGCACAGCACTGAGTAAGGAGAGAGGGCAGCTAATGCTGAAATCCCAAACTCCCCAAAAAGCTAAAAGGAAAGGTTTTTATTTGGGGTTTTACGTAGGGGATGGGGAGCATATGGCCTTGCTGGTCAGAGCTTTCCCACCGGCCTGTCTTTGGCCTTGAGGCACTTGCAGAGAGGAGGGAACTCATGACCTTTCTGGTCAGCAGCTTTCCCACCAGCCCGTATCTCTTTGCAGGAGGAGATAGTCCAGGTGCTTGTCCTTAACGGTGTCTGTCTCCATGGAGGATAGTGGATTCTGGAGCCAGGAAGCCAGAGAGTAAGCAGGGAATGAGTGTTTTGGTTTTAACCCCATATATGCTGGGTTTAACGTGGGGAAACTGACATCAGGGTCGGTATCAACTCCCCCCTATTTTATGTCCATCCCTCAATCTTGAGGGATTTGGGGTATGACCAATCTAGCTACTTCTTGCTGAAATGGGGCATAGGTTGTTTC
>NW_025795276.1:0-2339 GCF_021613505.1 Equus quagga
TGATGGTAGCTTAAAACAAATGCATAAGAGAGCCTAGGAGCAAAGCCCTTGAGCTCTAGGTTGTCCAAAATAGCACATTCTTGGCTAAGTTTGTTATTGAGGGAGTCTTCTCACTCTTCCTAAAAAGCACTAGGGCAGTCTCTGCAGGGTCTTGTGACAATCAGGCACAGAACACAGTTGACCAACTATATTTCATTCCGTTGTTTACAACTCTTCCATGTATTTCTGTTGCATTTAGGATTTTTCTCTCTCAGGTCCCATGGTAGGTAGCAACAACAAGTGCCTATGAGAAGCAGCAGTGGTTCCTATATAGTGGTTCCTGCTTATGTTTGGAAGGAAGAGAAATTCTCTTCCAGCCTATGATTTAAATGGCTTTGGGGGAAGGCTGATTCTCTAAGAGAAAGATGCTAGAGTTCTTGCTATTATGGCACTGGGGACAGTAGTGATTAAAAATGAAATATGACCAATGTTGTAACTGGAGTACGTGGAAGCCACAGACATTACTCTGGAGTGCTGGTGTTTCATAATACTAAGAAAGTGTAACCTGGCGCAGCCTTCCTACATCTAAAATCTGGCTTGGCAACTTACTAGCTCTGTAATGGTGGATGAGTCTCTTGCCCTGTCCCTGCTTGTATTTTGTCTTCTCCAACATGGGAGTGATGATAAAAATAATTCAGTTCATTAAGTTATTGTAAGGATTATGTGACTTAATTAGAATCTGATTTGCATATAGTAAATTCTCCTTGTATAATGGCTATCTTTCTTATATTTATACCTCTAGTGATAAGAACTCACTGCCTACCATCTGTTCAATACAGCAATCCAGAGATTTTACTCCTAAACCTGAGTGCCTAATGGAGAGTGAGTTCTGACTTAGTGAACATAATGAGTCCTCCATCTTCAAATGGTATAAGAAGAATTATATACAACTCTATTCATAAGAAGGTGCTCCTAGAGTGAATAAGGTTAACTAGAATGGTGAAGTTATCTAAGCCAGATATTCATGTCTGTTTAGACTCCTCCAGCCTGTTTACTCATCCATTCCCTCATCATTTGTTATAATTTATGTCTCCTAGATATCCTTGGCACTTATCCCGTCTTCTCCCTTCCTGTTGCACATGCCTTCCTCAGGCCTTCAACATGTTCCCTGGACTCCTTCCTTCATTTTGAATGACTCTTCTCTTAACTGCCAGGCTGCGTTGTCAGAAAGGCAGCGTCTTCTCATGGCTCACTTTCACCTATTAGCCCTTTGGTACTTCTCTCTCTACTGCTCTACCTACTTTTCAGTTTGAATCACTGTTCAAACGAGAATCAGAGTATTTAAGACATTTTGACAACCCAGAGGAGATGCATTTATAGCTTTCCTTTCATCAACAGCCTAGAAACCTTGGTGGATTTTGTTGTTATGATTGTGGATGGAGGGGGCGATGCTGTGCTAGAGAAATGTCATGTGTAGCTGAAGGAGAGGAAGACATACAGTCAGGATAAAATGCAGACTGCTTAGCTCAGCACCCAAGACACTTCCTCCCTCGCCTCCTTCTCTTTACTCTTCCCCCACCTCTTCCCTCGGTTCATCTTCTCCTCCTCCTTCTCCTCTTTTCATACTCACACCATGACAGTCAC
This sequence comes from Equus quagga, assembly GCF_021613505.1. NCBI lineage: Eukaryota > Metazoa > Chordata > Mammalia > Perissodactyla > Equidae > Equus > Equus quagga. The sequence continues at coordinate 1,624 of NW_025795276.1, forward strand.
TGACATTCACTAAGGACATACTATTTGCTGATATTGTGCTAAGACAAAGTGGCATCCATAAACTTCCTTTTATGGGAGTGTCTAAGCTGAGATGCCCACTTTGGCTGTGTGCTTACTCATGACACAAATCATATGTGTACTCCACCTTTGTACACATCCTCTCTTCCCACTGCCCTAGTCTTGCCTCTATTGGTTTTACTCATTTCAAGCAATTTGGAATTCTCTTTTTTGGAGCTGTACACAAATCTACCCTCCTTCACAATAAATCCTCCAAATAGTTGAAATGGACTTTGCTGTATTTCCTCTAAGTTTTTGTCTTCCCTTCCCTATTATATTGAGCTTTGGCTGTCATGAGAAAGAACTTGAGTTTCTTAGTGTCCCTCCTTGACTGTGGTGTCCAGAGACAGGTGTGGGCTGATCAGCACATAGGATCATAAACCTGCTTCCTTTGTTCCAAACGTGCTGCTCATGGACACACATCACAAGACTGCAATTATCTCTTTCAGGGAGGCTGGAACACACCATTCCTGTATATAAAACTTGCGGCTAGTTTATGTATGGGCTCCTTTACCTCTTTTGCCCTTCCCCATACCTCTTGCCCGCTGGTAACTATCTATCTGTTTCTTTATCCATTGCTGGTGAACGTGATGCAGTCTACATGGAAACTGGCATATAATAATGTATACCTGAAATTTACACAATTTTATAAGTCAACA
>NW_025795277.1:0-1502 GCF_021613505.1 Equus quagga
GAAACAACCTATGCCCCATTTCAGCAAGAAGTAGCTAGATTGGTCATCCCCCAAATCCCTCAAGATTGAGGGATGGACAAAAAATAGGGGGGAGTTGATACCGACCCTGATGTCAGTTTCCCCACATTAAACCCAGCATATATGGGGTTAAAACCAAAACACTCATTCCCTGCTTACTCTCTGGCTTCCTGGCTCCAGAATCCACTATCCTCCATGGAGACAGGCACCGTTAAGGACAAGCACCTGGACTATCTCCTCCCACAAAGAGATACGGGCTGGTGGGAAAGCTGCTGACCAGAAAGGTCATGAGTTCCCTCCTCTCTGCAAGTGCCTCAAGGCCAAAGACAGGCCGGTGGGAAAGCTCTGACCAGCAAGGCCATATGCTCCCCATCCCCTACCTAAAATCCCAAATAAAAACCCTTCCTTTTAGCTTTTTGGGGAGTTTGGGATTTCAGCATTAGCTGCCCTCTCTCCTTGCTCAGTGCTGTACAAAAATAAAATTCCTACTTTCTTCCACCACACCCAGTGTCAGAGATTGGCTTGCTGTGCAACGGGTGAACGAACTCACCTCAGGTTCGGTAACATTTGTACACATCCTCTCTTCCCACTGCCCTAGTCTTGCCTCTATTGGCTTTGCCCATTTCAAGCAATTTGGAATTCCAATCAATTTGGAATTCTCTTTTTTGGAGCTGTACACAGCTCTACCCTCCTTCACAATGCAATCCTCCAGATAGTTGAAATGGACTTTGTTGTATTTCCTCTAAGTTTTTGTCATTCATTCCCTATTATATTGAGCTTTGACTCTCATGAAAAAGAACTTGAGTTTCTCAGTGTCCCTCCTTGAGTGTGGTGTCCAGAGATACGTTTGGGCTGCTCAGCACATAGGATCATAAACCTGCTTTCTTTGTTCCAAACGTGCTGCTCATGGACACACATCACCAGACTGCAAATATCTCTTTCAGGGAGGGTGGAACACACCATTGCTGCATATAAAAATTGCAGCTAGTTTGCGTATGGGCTCCTTTACCTCCTTTGCCCTTCCCCACACCTCTTACCCTCTGGTAACTATCTATCTGTTTCCTTATCCGTTGCTGGTGAACATGATGCAGTCTACATGGAGACTGACATATAATAATGTACACCTGAAATTTACACAATTTTATAAGTCAATATTACCTCAATAAAATGACTTAAAGGAAAAGAAAAGTATGCAGCCATATTTATTTAAGAAAACTGCAATTGTTGTGTATATGTTATTATATCCTACTTAAAAAATTGATTAAATTCAAGCATTTCTGGGCAAAAACCAAAAAAAATATTGTGACTATTTATTTGTATGTATTTCCTGTCATCTAATGCTTCTTGATCCTCATTGTAATGATTGCAAAATAGCCCAACATGTGGATATATTGTGATCCATATAATCAGTTCTTGGTCTTATAGGTTGTTTCTGAATTTTCTGAGTTGAGCTATTCCAGGTAGGAAGACCTGGCCTAGGCTCT
>NW_025795278.1:0-2339 GCF_021613505.1 Equus quagga
TGTTGACTTATAAAATTGTGTAAATTTCAGGTATACATTATTATATGCCAGTTTCCATGTAGACTGCATCACGTTCACCAGCAATGGATAAAGAAACAGATAGATAGTTACCAGCGGGCAAGAGGTATGGGGAAGGGCAAAAGAGGTAAAGGAGCCCATACATAAACTAGCCGCAAGTTTTATATACAGGAATGGTGTGTTCCAGCCTCCCTGAAAGAGATAATTGCAGTCTTGTGATGTGTGTCCATGAGCAGCACGTTTGGAACAAAGGAAGCAGGTTTATGATCCTATGTGCTGATCAGCCCACACCTGTCTCTGGACACCACAGTCAAGGAGGGACACTAAGAAACTCAAGTTCTTTCTCATGACAGCCAAAGCTCAATATAATAGGGAAGGGAAGACAAAAACTTAGAGGAAATACAGCAAAGTCCATTTCAACTATTTGGAGGATTTATTGTGAAGGAGGGTAGATTTGTGTACAGCTCCAAAAAAGAGAATTCCAAATTGCTTGAAATGAGTAAAACCAATAGAGGCAAGACTAGGGCAGTGGGAAGAGAGGATGTGTACAAAGGTGGAGTACACATATGATTTGTGTCATGAGTAAGCACACAGCCAAAGTGGGCATCTCAGCTTAGACACTCCCATAAAAGGAAGTTTATGGATGCCACTTTGTCTTAGCACAATATCAGCAAATAGTATGTCCTTAGTGAATGTCAGTGACTGTCATGGTGTGAGTATGAAAAGAGGAGAAGGAGGAGGAGAAGATGAACCGAGGGAAGAGGTGGGGGAAGAGTAAAGAGAAGGAGGCGAGGGAGGAAGTGTCTTGGGTGCTGAGCTAAGCAGTCTGCATTTTATCCTGACTGTATGTCTTCCTCTCCTTCAGCTACACATGACATTTCTCTAGCACAGCATCGCCCCCTCCATCCACAATCATAACAACAAAATCCACCAAGGTTTCTAGGCTGTTGATGAAAGGAAAGCTATAAATGCATCTCCTCTGGGTTGTCAAAATGTCTTAAATACTCTGATTCTCGTTTGAACAGTGATTCAAACTGAAAAGTAGGTAGAGCAGTAGAGAGAGAAGTACCAAAGGGCTAATAGGTGAAAGTGAGCCATGAGAAGACGCTGCCTTTCTGACAACGCAGCCTGGCAGTTAAGAGAAGAGTCATTCAAAATGAAGGAAGGAGTCCAGGGAACATGTTGAAGGCCTGAGGAAGGCATGTGCAACAGGAAGGGAGAAGACGGGATAAGTGCCAAGGATATCTAGGAGACATAAATTATAACAAATGATGAGGGAATGGATGAGTAAACAGGCTGGAGGAGTCTAAACAGACATGAATATCTGGCTTAGATAACTTCACCATTCTAGTTAACCTTATTCACTCTAGGAGCACCTTCTTATGAATAGAGTTGTATATAATTCTTCTTATACCATTTGAAGATGGAGGACTCATTATGTTCACTAAGTCAGAACTCACTCTCCATTAGGCACTCAGGTTTAGGAGTAAAATCTCTGGATTGCTGTATTGAACAGATGGTAGGCAGTGAGTTCTTATCACTAGAGGTATAAATATAAGAAAGATAGCCATTATACAAGGAGAATTTACTATATGCAAATCAGATTCTAATTAAGTCACATAATCCTTACAATAACTTAATGAACTGAATTATTTTTATCATCACTCCCATGTTGGAGAAGACAAAATACAAGCAGGGACAGGGCAAGAGACTCATCCACCATTACAGAGCTAGTAAGTTGCCAAGCCAGATTTTAGATGTAGGAAGGCTGCGCCAGGTTACACTTTCTTAGTATTATGAAACACCAGCACTCCAGAGTAATGTCTGTGGCTTCCACGTACTCCAGTTACAACATTGGTCATATTTCATTTTTAATCACTACTGTCCCCAGTGCCATAATAGCAAGAACTCTAGCATCTTTCTCTTAGAGAATCAGCCTTCCCCCAAAGCCATTTAAATCATAGGCTGGAAGAGAATTTCTCTTCCTTCCAAACATAAGCAGGAACCACTATATAGGAACCACTGCTGCTTCTCATAGGCACTTGTTGTTGCTACCTACCATGGGACCTGAGAGAGAAAAATCCTAAATGCAACAGAAATACATGGAAGAGTTGTAAACAACGGAATGAAATATAGTTGGTCAACTGTGTTCTGTGCCTGATTGTCACAAGACCCTGCAGAGACTGCCCTAGTGCTTTTTAGGAAGAGTGAGAAGACTCCCTCAATAACAAACTTAGCCAAGAATGTGCTATTTTGGACAACCTAGAGCTCAAGGGCTTTGCTCCTAGGCTCTCTTATGCATTTGTTTTAAGCTACCATCA
>NW_025795279.1:0-1502 GCF_021613505.1 Equus quagga
AGAGCCTAGGCCAGGTCTTCCTACCTGGAATAGCTCAACTCAGAAAATTCAGAAACAACCTATAAGACCAAGAACTGATTATATGGATCACAATATATCCACATGTTGGGCTATTTTGCAATCATTACAATGAGGATCAAGAAGCATTAGATGACAGGAAATACATACAAATAAATAGTCACAATATTTTTTTTGGTTTTTGCCCAGAAATGCTTGAATTTAATCAATTTTTTAAGTAGGATATAATAACATATACACAACAATTGCAGTTTTCTTAAATAAATATGGCTGCATACTTTTCTTTTCCTTTAAGTCATTTTATTGAGGTAATATTGACTTATAAAATTGTGTAAATTTCAGGTGTACATTATTATATGTCAGTCTCCATGTAGACTGCATCATGTTCACCAGCAACGGATAAGGAAACAGATAGATAGTTACCAGAGGGTAAGAGGTGTGGGGAAGGGCAAAGGAGGTAAAGGAGCCCATACGCAAACTAGCTGCAATTTTTATATGCAGCAATGGTGTGTTCCACCCTCCCTGAAAGAGATATTTGCAGTCTGGTGATGTGTGTCCATGAGCAGCACGTTTGGAACAAAGAAAGCAGGTTTATGATCCTATGTGCTGAGCAGCCCAAACGTATCTCTGGACACCACACTCAAGGAGGGACACTGAGAAACTCAAGTTCTTTTTCATGAGAGTCAAAGCTCAATATAATAGGGAATGAATGACAAAAACTTAGAGGAAATACAACAAAGTCCATTTCAACTATCTGGAGGATTGCATTGTGAAGGAGGGTAGAGCTGTGTACAGCTCCAAAAAAGAGAATTCCAAATTGATTGGAATTCCAAATTGCTTGAAATGGGCAAAGCCAATAGAGGCAAGACTAGGGCAGTGGGAAGAGAGGATGTGTACAAATGTTACCGAACCTGAGGTGAGTTCGTTCACCCGTTGCACAGCAAGCCAATCTCTGACACTGGGTGTGGTGGAAGAAAGTAGGAATTTTATTTTTGTACAGCACTGAGCAAGGAGAGAGGGCAGCTAATGCTGAAATCCCAAACTCCCCAAAAAGCTAAAAGGAAGGGTTTTTATTTGGGATTTTAGGTAGGGGATGGGGAGCATATGGCCTTGCTGGTCAGAGCTTTCCCACCGGCCTGTCTTTGGCCTTGAGGCACTTGCAGAGAGGAGGGAACTCATGACCTTTCTGGTCAGCAGCTTTCCCACCAGCCCGTATCTCTTTGTGGGAGGAGATAGTCCAGGTGCTTGTCCTTAACGGTGCCTGTCTCCATGGAGGATAGTGGATTCTGGAGCCAGGAAGCCAGAGAGTAAGCAGGGAATGAGTGTTTTGGTTTTAACCCCATATATGCTGGGTTTAATGTGGGGAAACTGACATCAGGGTCGGTATCAACTCCCCCCTATTTTTTGTCCATCCCTCAATCTTGAGGGATTTGGGGGATGACCAATCTAGCTACTTCTTGCTGAAATGGGGCATAGGTTGTTTC
>NW_025795280.1:0-2813 GCF_021613505.1 Equus quagga
CCCCAAGGTTGTCCCCAATCCCCTCACACGCAGTTACTCACCCAGCCAGGGCTTCAGGAATCTGGAGAAGATCATGTCTTTGGGTGCGATGGCAGCTGACATGAGAGATAAGCCATCAGGGGCCATGGAGAGGGGGAGGGGAGGGACTTTTGAGGCAAGGTGGAGCCCCAGCCATGGTCTGCACTCCCCCTCCAGGAGCAGCATAGCAGGAGTGGGGCAAGGGCAGACAAAGCTGGGAGGAGCGGCAAGGCAAAGGGGGCCAGGACTAGGCTGCAGCACATAGTAGAGCAAAGGCAGAGCCCACAGACACACCCCTACGTACTTAGATGCACCCCAACATGGCACAACACGCCCCAGCATGGCTCGGCATGGCTCCTACGGGGTCCAACATGTTCTAAACACCCGAGCACAGCCCAGCACTCTACAAAATGCCTTTACAGGGACCTAGGACACTGTGTCTGCCCAACACTCTCTCAGATATCCTGGGACATCTGACATGGCCCCACCATGCACTAACATGTCCTGACATGAAACAAAATGCATGACACACCCTCACATCATACAACGTGCTCTGACATGGACCTGAAGATAACCTCGGTGTATCTCACAGATAGGACTGAAATGCAGTCCCATTAATGTTACACATGTGGACCAGACATGACCCAGAAATATGCTAAGACCTGCCTCAGACAAGACTCATACAAGGTCTCAGGCATTTCTCAGAAGGACTGAAGTCCCAGACCTCAGACAAACCCAAAATGTGGCCCAGACCTGACCAGCAGGAGAACCAGACAATCTCAGGTGGCAACAGACAAGACCAGACAGACTCCAACACACCTCGAATGTCCTTGGCCACAGCCGAGCCCCAGACATGACTGAGACCATCACCATTTGATCCAAGGAGTAAACATATACCCACTGTAAACAAATTGTAACATATACCAGCCATAACCAAGTGTAACATACACCAGGTGGAACCAAGGGTAGGGTAGATCAGCTGTGACCAAGTGTAACACATACCAGGTATAATCAAGTGTAACATAGACCAGCTGTAACTGTGTAACCAAGTGTAACATACACCGAGTGTAACCAAGGGTAACATAGACTGGCTGTAACCAAGTGTAACACATACCAGGTGTAACTGTGTAACCAAGTGTAACATACACCAGCCGTAACAAAGTGTAACATGCACCAGCAGCCATAACCAAGTGTAACATGCACCAGCTGTTACTAGGACCCAGGTGGAAACGCAAATGTGACCAGATGTGGCCATACAGCAGACATCACACAGACACAGCCTCGGCATGAGCAGACACGACCAGGGGTCAGGCAAGTGGGGATCCAGGTAAGACAGAGGTAGTGTCTTCTCCACCACGGCCCCTCCTGTCTGTACCGGGTCACCTGCCCAGCTGAAGGCAGCACAGAGACCTCAGCAGCAGGCAAGCTGTGGTCAGCAGGGTGTCTACCTGGAGCAAAGAGCACTGGCTTGATGCAGGTGGGGTGGAAGATGCAGATGACCACATGCCAGGGCCCCACCCACCAGCAGCACACATCCCCATAGGTCCTCGCCAGGCCCTGTGTACTGGAGACCTTCCTCCGAGCTCCGAATCTGGAGAGGAACAAAGAGGAACTGAACCACCCTTCCAGGTGGCCAGAGGGAAGGACCTGCAGGGCAGAGACCCAGACCTGAGCCCCCTGAATCCCACCCAGCGGCTCATCCTCCTCTGGGGGTCCCTCCCCACACCTTCCATACATGACAACTGAGGTCCCTCAGTTACAGGGACACAGAGGGTACTTCCCCATTTGAATCCCAAATCCATGCTCACCTGACTTCTCTCCTATCCCCATTTTCCAGATAAGGAGACTGAGGCTCTGAACAATATGAAGTCACTTGCCCACAGCCTTCCAGGTCGTAAGTGGTGTGCCTGAGACCTGAGCCCGGGTCTGTCTGAATCCAGGGCCTGAGTTCTAACCCATCGAACTGCCTTGAACCCCAGAACAATAGCTCTGAGAACCCTATGCCTGCCGATCCGGGCAATCGGAGTCACAGTGACTGCATGAGGAACTGGTCCTGTGACCTAAGCAGGCAAACTAAAGTGAGTCCTGCAGCTCTTCCTCGAACTGTTGGGAATAAGCTTGTGTTTCCATGGGAGCTGAGCTTCTGGGACTGATCTTGAGCAGCATGAGAGTGAAGCCATCACAGAGGGACACGGAACTAACAGACGAAGACCGACTCCTGATGACACTGTCTGAGACCTGGATCCAGCCACGCCTGAAGACAAGATCCTTGGCCTGAACAGTCAGTCAACTCCCTTTCTTTGCTTAGACCATACAGGGTAGACATTCCACCACTCACAGCTGAAAGAGACCCTGGTAGCCAGAGAGAGCTGGGGACCTGCCTAGAGTCACCCAGCATTTTGGTGTTGGAGCCAAGGTCCCTGTCGGCTGCTGCCTGTTCCCCTGTTCAGCCTGGCCTGTCTGGAAGTGAGAAAGGCAGTGGGGCAGCAGAAGGGAGCCTGGCTGGGGTGGGGTCAGCTTGGAGTGATTCCTGGGGCCTGGAGCAGGAGGGCCATGAGCTTGAAGAGGACAAGCCACAGGAGGGAGTAGAAGGAATCAACCCATCAAAGGTGGACGTCATGAAAATAGCAGCCCAGATCCCACTCCAGCCTCAAACCCTCAAGCTCTGGCCTGGGGGTGGGCGGGGCTGAGGCCAGGCCTGGCGGGGGGTCTCAGATGCTATCTTGCCCACTGCACCCCTCTGCCCTCTGCTTTAGAAAATTTCTGCTCATTGTTTCAGACCCAGTTACAGAAAC
>NW_025795281.1:0-2813 GCF_021613505.1 Equus quagga
GTTTCTGTAACTGGGTCTGAAACAATGAGCAGAAATTTTCTAAAGCAGAGGGCAGAGGGGTGCAGTGGGCAAGATAGCATCTGAGACCCCCCGCCAGGCCTGGCCTCAGCCCCGCCCACCCCCAGGCCAGAGCTTGAGGGTTTGAGGCTGGAGTGGGATCTGGGCTGCTATTTTCATGACGTCCACCTTTGATGGGTTGATTCCTTCTACTCCCTCCTGTGGCTTGTCCTCTTCAAGCTCATGGCCCTCCTGCTCCAGGCCCCAGGAATCACTCCAAGCTGACCCCACCCCAGCCAGGCTCCCTTCTGCTGCCCCACTGCCTTTCTCACTTCCAGACAGGCCAGGCTGAACAGGGGAACAGGCAGCAGCCGACAGGGACCTTGGCTCCAACACCAAAATGCTGGGTGACTCTAGGCAGGTCCCCAGCTCTCTCTGGCTACCAGGGTCTCTTTCAGCTGTGAGTGGTGGAATGTCTACCCTGTATGGTCTAAGCAAAGAAAGGGAGTTGACTGACTGTTCAGGCCAAGGATCTTGTCTTCAGGCGTGGCTGGATCCAGGTCTCAGACAGTGTCATCAGGAGTCGGTCTTCGTCTGTTAGTTCCGTGTCCCTCTGTGATGGCTTCACTCTCATGCTGCTCAAGATCAGTCCCAGAAGCTCAGCTCCCATGGAAACACAAGCTTATTCCCAACAGTTCGAGGAAGAGCTGCAGGACTCACTTTAGTTTGCCTGCTTAGGTCACAGGACCAGTTCCTCATGCAGTCACTGTGACTCCGATTGCCCGGATCGGCAGGCATAGGGTTCTCAGAGCTATTGTTCTGGGGTTCAAGGCAGTTCGATGGGTTAGAACTCAGGCCCTGGATTCAGACAGACCCGGGCTCAGGTCTCAGGCACACCACTTACGACCTGGAAGGCTGTGGGCAAGTGACTTCATATTGTTCAGAGCCTCAGTCTCCTTATCTGGAAAATGGGGATAGGAGAGAAGTCAGGTGAGCATGGATTTGGGATTCAAATGGGGAAGTACCCTCTGTGTCCCTGTAACTGAGGGACCTCAGTTGTCATGTATGGAAGGTGTGGGGAGGGACCCCCAGAGGAGGATGAGCCGCTGGGTGGGATTCAGGGGGCTCAGGTCTGGGTCTCTGCCCTGCAGGTCCTTCCCTCTGGCCACCTGGAAGGGTGGTTCAGTTCCTCTTTGTTCCTCTCCAGATTCGGAGCTCGGAGGAAGGTCTCCAGTACACAGGGCCTGGCGAGGACCTATGGGGATGTGTGCTGCTGGTGGGTGGGGCCCTGGCATGTGGTCATCTGCATCTTCCACCCCACCTGCATCAAGCCAGTGCTCTTTGCTCCAGGTAGACACCCTGCTGACCACAGCTTGCCTGCTGCTGAGGTCTCTGTGCTGCCTTCAGCTGGGCAGGTGACCCGGTACAGACAGGAGGGGCCGTGGTGGAGAAGACACTACCTCTGTCTTACCTGGATCCCCACTTGCCTGACCCCTGGTCGTGTCTGCTCATGCCGAGGCTGTGTCTGTGTGATGTCTGCTGTATGGCCACATCTGGTCACATTTGCGTTTCCACCTGGGTCCTAGTAACAGCTGGTGCATGTTACACTTGGTTATGGCTGCTGGTGCATGTTACACTTTGTTACGGCTGGTGTATGTTACACTTGGTTACACAGTTACACCTGGTATGTGTTACACTTGGTTACAGCCAGTCTATGTTACCCTTGGTTACACTCGGTGTATGTTACACTTGGTTACACAGTTACAGCTGGTCTATGTTACACTTGATTATACCTGGTATGTGTTACACTTGGTCACAGCTGATCTACCCTACCCTTGGTTCCACCTGGTGTATGTTACACTTGGTTATGGCTGGTATATGTTACAATTTGTTTACAGTGGGTATATGTTTACTCCTTGGATCAAATGGTGATGGTCTCAGTCATGTCTGGGGCTCGGCTGTGGCCAAGGACATTCGAGGTGTGTTGGAGTCTGTCTGGTCTTGTCTGTTGCCACCTGAGATTGTCTGGTTCTCCTGCTGGTCAGGTCTGGGCCACATTTTGGGTTTGTCTGAGGTCTGGGACTTCAGTCCTTCTGAGAAATGCCTGAGACCTTGTATGAGTCTTGTCTGAGGCAGGTCTTAGCATATTTCTGGGTCATGTCTGGTCCACATGTGTAACATTAATGGGACTGCATTTCAGTCCTATCTGTGAGATACACCGAGGTTATCTTCAGGTCCATGTCAGAGCACGTTGTATGATGTGAGGGTGTGTCATGCATTTTGTTTCATGTCAGGACATGTTAGTGCATGGTGGGGCCATGTCAGATGTCCCAGGATATCTGAGAGAGTGTTGGGCAGACACAGTGTCCTAGGTCCCTGTAAAGGCATTTTGTAGAGTGCTGGGCTGTGCTCGGGTGTTTAGAACATGTTGGACCCCGTAGGAGCCATGCCGAGCCATGCTGGGGCGTGTTGTGCCATGTTGGGGTGCATCTAAGTACGTAGGGGTGTGTCTGTGGGCTCTGCCTTTGCTCTACTATGTGCTGCAGCCTAGTCCTGGCCCCCTTTGCCTTGCCGCTCCTCCCAGCTTTGTCTGCCCTTGCCCCACTCCTGCTATGCTGCTCCTGGAGGGGGAGTGCAGACCATGGCTGGGGCTCCACCTTGCCTCAAAAGTCCCTCCCCTCCCCCTCTCCATGGCCCCTGATGGCTTATCTCTCATGTCAGCTGCCATCGCACCCAAAGACATGATCTTCTCCAGATTCCTGAAGCCCTGGCTGGGTGAGTAACTGCGTGTGAGGGGATTGGGGACAACCTTGGGG
>NW_025795282.1:0-2904 GCF_021613505.1 Equus quagga
AAGCAAGGTCTCTGCTGGGCCAGGCTGGAAGGCTTCCTGGAGCAGGGATTTCTGTAACTGGGTCTGAAACAATGAGCAGAAATTTTCTAAAGCAGAGGGCAGAGGGGTGCAGTGGGCAAGATAGCATCTGAGACCCCCTGCCAGGCCTGGCCTCAGCCCCACCCACCCCCAGGCCAGAGCTTGAGGGTTTGAGGCTGGAGTGGGATCTGGGCTGCTATTTTCATGACGTCCACCTTTGATGGGTTGATTCCTTCTACTCCCTCCTGTGGCTTGTCCTCTTCAAGCTCATGGCCCTCCTGCTCCAGGCCCCAGGAATCACTCCAAGCAGACCCCACCCCAGCCAGGCTCCCTTCTGCTGCCCCACTGCCTTTCTCACTTCCAGACAGGCCAGGCTGAACAGGGGAACAGGCAGCAGCCGACAGGGACCTTGGCTCCAACACCAAAATGCTGGGTGACTCTAGGCAGGTCCCCAGCTCTCTCTGGCTACCAGGGTCTCTTTCAGCTGTGAGTGGTGGAATGTCTACCCTGTATGGTCTAAGCAAAGAAAGGGAGTTGACTGACTGTTCAGGCCAAGGATCTTGTCTTCAGGAGTGGCTGGATCCAGGTCTCAGACAGTGTCATCAGGATCGGTCTTCGTCTGTTAGTTCCATGTCCCTCTGTGATGGCTTCACTCTCATGCTGGTCAAGATGAGTCCTAGAAGCTCAGCTCCCATGGAAACACAAGCTTATTCCCAACAGTTCCAGGAAGAGCTGCAGGACTCACTTTAGTTTGCCTGCTTAGGTCACAGGACCAGTTCCTCATCCAGTCACTGCGACTCCGATTGCCCGGATCGGCAGGCATAGGGTTCTCAGAGCTATTGTTCTGGGGTTCAAGGCAGTTCGATGGGTTAGAACTCAGGCCCTGGATTCAGACAGACCTGGGCTCAGGTCTCAGGCACACCACTTACGACCTGGAAGGCTGTGGGCAAGTGACTTCATATTGTTCAGAGCCTCAGTCTCCTTATCTGGAAAATGGGGATAGGAGAGAAGTCAGGTGAGCATGGATTTGGGATTCAAATGGGGAAGTACCCTCTGTGTCCCTGTAACTGAGGGACCTCAGTTGTCATGTATGGAAGGTGTGGGGAGGGACCCCCAGAGGAGGATGAGCCACTGGGTGGGATTCACGGGGCTCAGGTCTGGGTCTCTGCCCTGCAGGTCCTTCCCTCTGGCCACCTGGAAGGGTGGTTCAGTTCCTCTTTGTTCCTCTCCAGATTCGGAGCTCGGAGGAAGGTCTCCAGTACACAGGGCCTGGCGAGGACCTATGGGGACGTGTGCTGCTGGTGGGTGGGGCCCTGGCATGTGGTTATCTGCATCTTCCACCCCACCTGCATCAAGCCAGTGCTCTTTGCTCCAGGTAGACACCCTGCTGACCACAGCTTGCCTGCTGCTGAGGTCTCTGTGCTGCCTTCAGCTGGGCAGGTGACCCGGTGCAGACAGGAGGGGCCGTGGTGGAGAAGACACTACCTCTGTCTTACCTGGATCCCCACTTGCCTGACCCCTGGTCGTGTCTGCTCATGCCGAGGCTGTGTCTGTGTGATGTCTGCTGTATGGCCATGTCTAGTCACATTTGCGTTTCCACCTGGGTCCTAGTAACAGCTGGTGCATGTTACACTTTGTTACGGCTGGTGTATGTTACACTTGGTTACACAGTTACAGCTGGTCTATGTTACACTTGATTATACCTGGTATGTGTTACACTTGGTCACAGCTGATCTACCCTACCCTTGGTTCCACCTGGTGAATGTTACACTTGGTTATGGCTGGTATATGCTACAATTTGTTTACAGTGGGTATATGTTTACTCCTTGGATCAAATGGTGATGGTCTCAGTCATGTCTGGGGCTCGGCTGTGGCCAAGGACATTCGAGGTGTGTTGGAGTCTGTCTGGTCTTGTCTGTTGCCACCTGAGATTGTCTGGTTCTCCTGCTGGTCAGGTCTGGGTCACATTTTGTCTGAGGTCTGGGACCTCGGTCCTTCTGAGAAATGCCTGAGACCTTGTATGAGTCTTGTCTGAGGCAGGTCTTAGCATATTTCTGGGTCATGTCTGGCCCACATGTGTAACATTAATGGGACTGCATTTCAGTCCTATCTGTGAGATACACCGAGGTTACCTTCAGGTCCATGTCAGAGCACGTTGTATGATGTGAGGGTGTGTCATGCATGTTGTTTCATGTCAGGACACGTTAGTGCATGGTGGGGCCATGTCAGATGTCCCAGGATATCTGAGAGAGTGTTGGGCAGACACAGTGTCCTAGGTCCCTGTAAAGGCATTTTGTAGAGTGCTGGGCTGTGCTCGGGTGTTTAGAACATGTTCGACCCCGTAGGAGCCATGCCGAGCCATGCTGGGGCGTGTTGTGCCATGTTGGGGTGCATCTAAGTACGTAGGGGTGTGTCTGTGGGCTCTGCCTTTGCGCTACTATGTGCTGCAGCCTAGTCCTGGCCCCCTTTGCCTTGCCGCTCCTCCCAGCTTTGTCTGCCCTTGCCCCACTCCTGCTATGCTGCTCCTGGAGGGGGAGTGCAGACCCCTGGCTGGGGCTCCACCTTGCCTCAAAAGTCCCTCCCCTCCCCCTCTCCATGGCCCCTGATGGCTTATCTCTCATGTCAGCTGCCATCGCACCCAAAGACATGATCTTCTCCAGATTCCTGAAGCCCTGGCTGGGTGAGTAACTGCCTGTGAGGGGATTGGGGACAACCTTGGGGGGCAGGGGAAGGCCCTCCCTTGCTCACTCTCTGTGGCTGCCCCTACCAGGGGATTGGCTCCTGCTGAGTGGCGGTGACAAGTGGAGCAGGCACCGCCGCATGCTGACACCCGCCTTCCACTTCAACATCCTGAAGTCCTACGTGAGGATTTTCAATGACAGTGTG
>NW_025795283.1:0-6398 GCF_021613505.1 Equus quagga
CAAATGCTATATAGAAAATATAACAGTTAAAATCTTCTTTCTTATAATTCTTTCCCCATTTTGTTGTAATGTTTGCTCTCACAGGACAACTGTTTCCTGCTTTATAATCTTAATTAAAGCTGGTCCCTTTTAATTTTCACTAGACAGTCTATTCAATCTGTACTTGTTTCATTTTATTTAAACATTTTTGTATTCTAACTTGACTCCCCTTCAAAAATTTTACAGAATCAAGACAATGCACAGTCCCTCAAATTCTCAGAGCTCTTCTCTCCCCATCCACACCAGTAGCTGTTGTTCATGGGCTGTTAGTGAGGAGCTCAGCTGAGCCAGGCCCTCTAACGCAAAGCTCTGTAAAGTAAATGGTCAACCTCTTCCTTGCATGTTCAGATATGTAACTTTTGACTAAATATTTTCAAGAACCGTCTAGATATAAAAGGCAAGTTCCATCCCTCATGTTGTTTTCTACATACCACACATTGAAATTAACATCAATCTTTCCGCAGAATCTTAAAACAAATCTGCTGATGGCAAAGGAAGGACCACTGCAGGTTGAGAGTGATGTATGCATTCTTATAGCTATAGTCACTACCTTTGGGACAGGAACCCTAGAGACCACCTATTGCCCCATTGTCTTGAGGTCATTCAGTAAACAGTTAAAATCAATGACTTTTCTCTGATGTAATTCTTGTGTACTAGAAAACCTGGAGCAACATGAGGGGCATTTTATTTATATGAAATGAAGTTTTATTTAGTCTCTTCCTCCAGCCCCCAATCACTTCCACACCTTCCTACAATTATCAAAACTATGTAATTATAGAAGTCATCATTATCTGGTATTAACTGATTGACTACTATATGCTGGGCACAACCCTCTTCCTCTATACCATCCATTCTTACCATATCGGACAAGTGTGAAGATTCATCTTTTAGGTCATCGTGATCCATAGAGAGCTAAAGCAATGATATTTACAAAGTTAAATATTAATTTGGGAAAACCGTCTGTCCTGTTACTTTAAAATCTCTGTCCTATTTTATTACTCTTTCTCCCCTCTACTTTCTCCAGCTAATCTGGCCGCCTGGCTTTTGTTCCTCACTTTTTGTTTCTCAAAAAATATCACACACTCCTTCCTTATGGTCCTTTCTACCACTTTTTTTGTCTACCGTGGAATGCTTTCCCTTAAGTTTTTGTTCAAATGCACCTTTTCAGTGAAAACTTCCATGAACATACTATTATACTCCAGGGGTTACTGCATTACCCAATTTAGTGTTTCAAGTATGTAACATGGTTCAAATATATGTTTAATCATTATTTATTACATTCTTTCATATTGTTTGTTTCCCCCTCCTAGAATAAAATGTCCAGGAAAGCAGAGAATATATTCACTGATATAGTCTAAGTGTCTAGAACAGTGACTAGCATAAAGTAAGTATACCATGAATCTTTATGGAATGATAAACATGACCTTTCAAAGAACTGGGAATAGAGCCAAACCTACCTGAACCATGAAGGGTTTAAGTTTGAGAAAAGAGATACTTCACAAAGAACAATAAGGATGCTTTAGATGTGATTATTGAAACTGGGCAGTCAAAATAAAAGAAAAACATGCCAAAACAAATGTGCACTCTGCTGAATTTTCTCTCTAGTCAGAAACCAGGGAAAGAAGGTTGAGTACGTAATAGGGATACATAATTGCTAATTTTTCTTTCCTTCATTCATTGATTCAATAAATATTTATTACAGGTTTACCCTGAGCTGGGTACTCTCTTAGGTATTGGGGAAAAAGACAAAGAACTCCCCTTTGTCAACAAATTTATATGTAATTGGGGGTACAAAAAAACAAAAAATACATAATTTCCTGTAATTATAAATGGAAGAAACATAAAATTGAAGGTGTCATTTTAAACAGGGAGCTCAGCAAAGACCATAGTGAGGTGTTATTTGAGTATCGACCATTATGAAGTGAGAGACTAAATTATGCAAATACCTGGGGGAAGAGTGTTGAGTTTTTGCCAAAGGCAGCAGCAAATACTACTGATTTTCAAATCGACAATCAGGTTTGTTTTTTTTAATGCATCTCAATAATTTGCAGTTTGTGGTGATATTTCATGCCTTCTAAATCCCTTTTGTAAAAATACAATGGGTTTTTCAGAATGACATTATTTATGGCAGAAAGAAAAACAAGGACATCTATCTGGGACATTTATGGATGTCCTTAAAAGCTGTATTTATGCCACAGTGTTGTTATTTATTAGAACGATAACAAAATATGAGATGACATTAGTTGAGCACTTTTGCAGTACATTTTCATTAATAAACTACCATGAAATAAATTCAGGTCTGCAATATAAACTGAGATTGTAAATGTAAAAGAGGTTTATCAATGTAATTTTCAAACTTTAAGTCTTTTGAAGGCATTCATGAAAACAAAAAGTACTTCAGCCAATGCTGCAAGTCTCAAAACAAGGAACTACAAGAACTGCTTTCTACACCGATATTTTTCCTGTCCCAAATGTATTTTTGGCCAAAAGTGCTGTGTGAAGCCCAGAAAACAGGACTACATGTGGTGTTCTTTGTCCTGAAGGGTTGAGACATTTTAGGGACAGCGAGTCCATGACTTCCAGTCTTACAAATTTGAGTCAGTTAAAATATATGTTTAGGGTATTATATTTCTCTATCAATCCACTTGCTAACAGAACTAAGTCATTAAAAGGAATTTATAAAAAATGTAAACTGATAAAATAAACATTCAAATAAACACTCATGTCAAAATTACACCTAATAAAAATAATAATGTATTCTTAAATAATTTAATACCAAACTCATGTTTAAATTTCCCCAATTGCTTCAAAGATATATTTTTACAGTTTGATTCAAAAATCAAAAAAATATCCTTGTTATAACTAAGCTTTCTCTATTATGTAACATTATGTTCTATTATGTACCGTTCCTCGTGTGTTTGCACGCGTGTATGAGTTTGTACACATATGTGTGTTCGGGTAACTTTTTGGAAAACATGGACCGTTTGTAGAATGCTGCAAGTTCTGTATTTAGCTTATTGCTTTGTCATTTGTCTTGTTCCTGCACCAATGTTTGTAAATTGATACTCACATCAAGATTTATTACTTCAGTTTCACTCTGCTTCTTTTAGGCAAGAATTCTTCATAGGTGGTTCTCACTACTTCTGGTTGCACCAAATTGTAAGGTACATGTTAATTAGTTCTCCAAATTTTAGTGCCACTTAGTCTGATCTGTGGATTCAGGTAGCGTCAGCTTGATTACTTCCTTTTAACAGTTCTTATCAACTTTTCACTTAATGATTTTACTATCTATTGAAAGCATTTCCTTGATCCATTTTTTATTGGGAGCTCCAAAGTTGTGATTTATCAACTCAATCCTTTTATCTGCTCTTATTTCTTCTGAATTTCCCCTCATAAACTATTAGGTAATCCTGATATAAAGTTCATAAAGGAAAGCCAGTATAAATATTTATCTTCTTTATTTACCAGTTTTCAAAGTAATGATTTGATCCCCCAGCAAAGTTCATTTAATAGTAACCAGTGACATTATTTTTTGTGCTGTTGGCATCTGGATTTAAATGTTTACATTTAAACATATTTCATGCCTTTAAATTAATTGCAATCAACATTCATTTTTATGTTAATTGTAAGCCAGTGGGAACCATTTCAAACTGCCTTCTATATCTCTTTGAAATGATTCAACTAGCTGTTAAAAACATTCTTGCTTTCTGGAAAATTAAGTTGCTTAAGGGTCATAACATTTTCTACCTCAGCCTTCAAATCATTTGTTTTTCCAAAAAGTTCTGGTTCTGTTTAGAGATCAAAGATTTCCCTTTAGAGAAAATTTTGGGAATAGGGATGTTCATTGCTACCAGGTTGTCACTATGAGTGACACTATTTTTAAGAGAAAAAGTGTTTTAAACTAAATTTCTATTTCAAATTAAGATGAAAAGTTTTTTGCATATCTTCTCTTCCTTTAGAGCTGTAACTCTTTTATGTTTGCAACTTTAGTTTCAACGATATTTCAATAGTTACTTATTTAATTTATAGTAAATAAACATTACACAATGAGGATATACTCTCAAAACGCTGTGTTTAAAGTCTTTTATAGAAACACTGTGTGACCATGTGTCCAACATTATAGATTCGTTTGTTGTTGTTTTAAATTTTAGAGATTTTTTGTTTACTTTTTGAGATAAATATGTCTTTTAAAGTATGTAAAATATTACATTCCCCCAAATCAAAGCTAAATTATAACTTACATTCCTAAAAGTTTTCTTTCATCTCTTCCTATCTTTATTAGTTTTTGTTTTATCTTTCCCTCTTCTCTCACACAATTTATCACACTACAAAAATTTTCTGTCTTGTCTTTATTCACATAAGAAAATCTCCTGTAGGGCACTCCATTGCAATATATAGAAAGATTCCTTTTTCCATTTTCATAGCTGTATACTTCTTTATTCTGACCCATAGTTTAATCAACAACCCTCATATTGGATTTTATCCAGTCTATGGATATTATAAATAATGCTTGGGAATATGTGATTTATACATAGTTTTGTTACTCTATCTTTGGAATAGATTCTTAGAACTATGAATGCATTGAAAGAAGATAAATGCATTGAATCTAGATTGCTTCAGGTAGCATGGATATTTTAGCTATCTTTATTCTTCTAATCCATATGCATGGAATGTCTTTCCATTTCTTTGTGTCATCATTAATTTCTTTCAGCAAAGTCTTGTAGTTTTCATTGTATAGGTCTCTCACTTCCTTGGTTAAATTTATTCCAGGATATTTTATTTTTGTTGTGATTGTAAATGGGATTGTGTTCTTGACTTTTTCTGTTAGCTCATTATTAGAATATAGAAATACAGCTGATTTTTGTAAGTTGATTTTGTACCCTGAAACTTTGCTGTAATTGTTGATTACATCGAATAGCTTTCTGATAGATATTTTAGGGTTTTCTATATATAAAATTATGTCATCTGCAAACAGCAAGAGTTTCAATTCTTCATTGCCTAATTGGATTCCTTTTATTTCTTTTTCTTTCCCAATTCCTCTGGCCAAAACCTCAAGTACTATGTTGAATAAGAGTGGTAAGAGTGGGCACCCTTGTCTTGTTCCTTTGCTCAGAGGGACGACTTTCAGTTTTCCCCCATTGAGTATGATTTGGCTGTGGGTTTCTCGTACATGGTCTTTATTATGTTGATGTACTTTCCTTCTATAAACAATTGAGAATTTTTATCAGAAATGGATGTCGGATCTTGTCAAATGCTTTCTCTGCATCTATTGAGATGATCGTGTGGTTTTTGTTCTTCATTTTGTTAATATGGTGTATCACATTGATTCATTAGCAGATGTTCCTGCAAATCAGAACCATCCCTGTGTCCCTGGTATAAACAGAACTTGATCACGGTGTATGATTTGTTTTAATATATTGCTGTCTTCCATTTGCCAGTGTTTTGTTGAGGATTTTTGCATCTATGTTCATCAGTGATATTGGCCTGTAATTTTCCTTCTTTGTGTTGTCCTTGTCTGTCTTTGATATCAGGGTAATGTTGGCCTCATAGAATGTCTTAGGAAGTGTTCCATCTTTTTCAATTTTCTGTAATAGTTTGAGAAAGATAAGTAGGAAATCTCCTTTGAATGTTTGATAGAATTATCCAGAGAAGACATCTGGGTCTTGGAGTTTTATTTTGGGAGGTATTTGATTACTGTTTCGATCTCTTTAGTTGTGATGGATCTATTCAGATTCTCTATTTCTTCTTGATTCACTTTGGGGTGCTGATAAGAATCTAAAAATTTATCCATTTCTTCTACATTGTCCAATTTGTTGGCATATAATTTTTCATAGTATTCTCTTATAATATTTTATATTCCTGTGGTACTCATTGTAATTTTGTTTATGATCTTGAAGATCGAGCTCTTTGTTTCTGTGTTTTGCTCTGACCCCTACATTGGCCAGAAGATTATTTTAATGACTGCTGCATTCAATGAAATAAATAGCCTAGTGATTATTCTTACTTCCAAGTGCAATTCTGGGTGAACAAACCCCCAGCTTCCTTAAACTCCCGCAGCTCTACTGTACTCCCATAAGGGGAAGTGAGTCCCAGTGGGACCACGGGAGCAGGTGGTAACAACCCTGAGCCCTAGCTTGATCACTCCTTTGTCCAGTGGGAAAATCCACAGTCCCACCACAGCTCCAGGGAGAGACTCAGCTCAGTGTTAGTGGAGAAGCCCTGCCCACCAACCACAAAGGCTGGTGTGCCCTAGGAACAGATGTGGCATATCTGCAGCACATAGGAAAGTGCCCTCAGCTGCCACAAATGTCCACAGTATTACAGCATCCCCAAAGGGGCAGTACAACTGGCAAGACTGT
>NW_025795284.1:0-14879 GCF_021613505.1 Equus quagga
TGATAGAGTTAATATCCAAAATAAACCATCAACAAAATGCAAACACAGCCCACTAACTGGGAGAAAATGTTTGCAAATCATATCTCTGATAAAGTTAATATCCAAAATATATGAAGAACTCATACAACTCAACAACAAAAAAAAGAACTACCCAATCAAAAAATGGGCAGAGGGTATGAATAGACATTTTTCCAAAGAAGATATACAGATGAGCAATAGGCACATGAAAAGATGTTTAACGTCACTAATTATTATGGAAATGGCAAATCAAAACTACAATGAGAAATCACCTGACATCCATCAGAATGGCTAATATTAAAAAGACAAGAAATAACAAGTGTTGGAGAGAACATAGAGAAAAAGAGAACCTTCATACACAGCTGATGGGAATGCAAACTGATGCAACCAATGTGGAAAAGAGTATGGAAATTTCTCAAAAAATTTAAAAAATACCATATGATCCAGCTATTCCATTTCTGGATATTTATCCAAAGAACATGAAAACACTAATTTGAAAAGACATATGCTTCCCTATGTTCATTGCAGCATTATTCACAATAGCCGGGACTTGGAAGGAACCTAAGTTCCCATCAATGGATGAATGAATAAAGAAGATGTAGTTTATATACATACAATGGAATACTACTCAGCTATAAAAAAAGATGAAATCACGCCATTTGCAACAATATGGATGGCTCTCGAGGGTATTATGCTAAGCAAAATAAGTCAGAGAGAGAAAGACTAATGCCATACGATTTCATTCTTATGTGGAAGACAAACACACAGATATGGAAAACAGATTGGTGGCTACCAGAGGGAATGGGGTATGGGAGGGCAAAAGGGGTAAAGGGACACATGTGTATGGTGATAGATGGAAACTAGACTTTTGGTGGTGAACACCATGCAGTCTACACTGAAGCCCAAAGATAATGCTGTCCACCTGAAAATTTCCATAATGTTATAAATCAATGTGACCTCAAAAAAAAATTTTTTAACTCCAGAAGGACCCAGTCATAAAGGTGCCACCACACTACTGTCAGATTTACCTCCAAGAGTTCAACCAGGTTCCCACATTAAACAAACAAAAAAAAATAGGCAGAGGATCTGAATAGATATTTTTCCAAAGAAGAAATACAGATGGCCAACAGATACACAAAAAGATGCTCAACATCACTAATCATCAGGGAAATGCAAACCAAAACCATGATGAGATATCACCTCACACCTGTTAGAATGGCTTTTATCAAAAAGACAAGAATAACAAGTGTTGGTGAGATGTGGATAAAAGGGAACCCTGTACACTATTGGTGGCAATGTAAATTGGTACAGCCACTAGAAAAGAGTATGGAGTTTCCTCAAAAAATTAAGAGTAGAACTACCATATGATCCAGCAATTCCACTTCTGGGTATTTATTCTAAGAAAATGAAGATACTAATTAGAAAAGTTACGTGCATCCTCATGTTCATTGCAGCATTATTTACAACAGCCAAAATATGGAAACAACCCAAGTGTCCACCAATTGATGAATGGATAAGTAGTTTTATATATATATATATACACACATACATACATACACACAGACAGCAGAATATTATTCAGCCATAAAACTGCACATGGAAATTTTGCCATATGCAACAATATGGATGGACTTTGAGGGCGTTATGCTAAGTTAGCAATTAAGATAAGGCAGACAGAAAAAGACAAATACCGTATGATCTCACTTATCTGTGAAGCCAAAAAATAATTTAAAATGAGCTCATAATAAAGAGAACAGATTTGTGATTGCCAGAGGTGGGAGGTGAGGGGTAGGCAAAATGGGTGAAGGAGGTCAAAAGGTGCAATCTTCCAATTATAAAATAAATCAAGGAGATGTAATGTACACCATGGTGAATGTAGCTAGTAACACTGTATTGCATATTTGAAAGTTGGTAAGAGAGTAAATCTTAAAACCTCTCATCACAAGAAAAAAATTCTAACTGTATATGGTGATGGATGCAAACTAGATTTATTGTGGTGATCATTTCACAATATACGCAAATAGCAAATCATTACATTGTACACCTGAAACTAATGTATGCCACTTACACTTCAATTTAAAAAATCAGAGTGAGTTACCATAATTATAGAACAAAGGACCAAAATCACACGACACAAGGATAATTCTCAGCAGATGCAAGAAAAACCATTTGATTTAATTCAACATCCATTCATTAAAATGTCCTCTTAGCAAAACAGGGATAGAAAAAACTTTCTTAATGTGAAAAGAAGTTACCTTTTTTCAAACCTACAGCACATATGTTCAGCACATATACAGCATATAAGTAATGGTTATACATTTAAATCTTTTCCATCCAAATGATGAACAAAACAAAATACCAGCTCTTATCACAACCATCCTACATTGTGCTTGAGGTCACATCGAGTGCAGTAGGGTGAGGAAAAAAAGAAAGTATATAAATTCTTTAAAGGAAGAAAGCTGTATTTCATTTACAGATGACATTTTCATATAATTGCAATTCAAAAGAGTCTATAGATGAACGATGCAAATTAATAATTAGGTGTCAATATTCAAACAAATAAAAATTAGATACAACCACCTCCCACTTCAAAACATACACAAAAATCAATTCCATGGAGACTAAAGAACTCATTGTGAAAAGCAAAATTATAAAGTTTTCGAAGAGATTACTGGAAAATATCTTCCTAAACTCAGGAAGAAAGGACTTCTTAAACCAGACACAAATAAAGCACTAATAAAAAGGAAAGTACTAATAAATTCAATTAAAATAAAAAATATTTATTTAGCAAACAGCACTGTATAAAGAGTGAAAAGACAAATCATAAACGTAGAGACAATATTTGTAATACATAGAACCAACAAAAGACTACTATCTAGAATATTTAAATAGTTCTATAAATAAATTAGACTATGACAGATAAGTAAATGGAAAAATGAACAAAAATTTAAACAACCAGTTTCAACATTAGGAAATAAAAATATTAAGCATTTAAAAGGTATTTAATCTCTTTATTAATCACTGAAATATAAAATCAAACCATCAGGAGATGCCCCAAATGCACACACACCGAAATGACCGCCATAAAAAGGCCGACACCACCAAGTGTTATCAAGGATGTGGTGCAACCAGAACCCTCAAATATTGCTGGAAGAAGTGCAATTTAGTACAATCTCTTTGAAAGTTAATTTGACATTTATACTAAAATTGAAAATAGGGACATCCTAGAACCCAGCAATTCCTCTACTAGGTATGTATGCAACAGAAAGGAATGCATGTGTGGACCTAGAAACATATACAAGAATGATCACTGTAGCATTATTCCTAACAGCCAAAAAACTAACTATTCCTTCAGCAATAGATTGCATGAGTAACATGTGCTATTGCCATTCAATGAAGCAACTCACAGAAATGGAAATAAGCTACCACTACATACAGCTGTCTACATGAATGTCACAGAAGTAAAATATTGAGAAAAAGAAGCCAAAAAAAGAGGACATACTGTATGAGTGCATTAACATGAAGTTCAAAAGCGCAAAATAAGGGCCAGCCTGGTGGCGCAGTGGTTCAGCTCGCAGGTTCCACATCTCGGCAGCCCGGGGTTCACCAGTTCAGATCCCAGGTGCACACATGACACCACTTGGCACACCATGCTGTGGTAGGCATCCCACATATAAAGTAGAGGAAAATGGGCACGGATGTTAGCTCAGGGCCAGGCTTCCTCAGCAAAAAGAGGAGGACTGGCAATAGTTAGCTCAGGGGTAATCTTCTTCAAAAAAAAAAAAGGCAAAATAAAAATAAAATATTAGAAAGGGAAGGGAGATTATTTTACTTTAAGGAGAGAAAAGTAATGATCAGCAGGATACACAAGAGGAGCTTCAGCAGTGCTGGCTATGGTCTACTTCTAAATCTGGGAAGTGATACAGAGTGATTGGTTTCTAATAATTTTGTTACTACCCAAGGAGGGTCCCTGCTCACCACAAGACATGCCAATAGTCAGGAGGCAAGGTGGTAGGAGAGAAAGAAATTTATTACAGCTTGCTAGCAAGAGGAAAGATGGCTGACTAATGACCAAAAGAACCATCTCACAGAACAAAGACCATGCGCAAGTTATACATGGGCCTGGTCTCCAGGGGGGGGGGGGGGCGGGTCTCGGGGTGGGGGCTGCATCTTATCTTTCGGTGGGGGCAGACACCTGGTCTCAATTCCTCATAGTCCTTTGTTTAACTGGATATGCGTCAGAGATGGGAACAACATTCATTCTATACTGTGATCTTTCCATTGTGGTTCATGATGGTTATCAGCATAGACTCTTTGCCTGGGGGCCATCACACTCCTAAGGAACTCAAAAGAACAAAGTTATCATCTTAAAGCAGCTGGGAGGAGTCACAAAATCTACAGAACATGTCTGGGCTAGTTAATCAGAGGTCATTCAAAGTTATAATATGGTTTCTTTTCTACAATATGGTTTCTCTTATGTCAACCTTGTGTTGAGCCAGTATCAATTTCTTAGGTGTGTATTTGTGTTTTGTGCAGTTTTCTGTATGTGTTATATTTCACTATTTAATTTTTTTTAATATACATAATGAAATACTGCTACATACCCACAAGAATATCTATCTACATTTCTATCACTCAAAAAGCTTTGACAAGAGAAAGATTCTTTTTAAGGTTTGGGGTGAACTCATTTAGCAGCAAAACACAATCTGAATTTACATAAGTCTATGTTTAGTATTTATTATTGGCTGTACTTTGTGTGAACTTCAGTCACTCTGTTGTGGAAATACTGTGTATTTGACTATGGAATGCAACCCCAGAACCTGCTGAGAGAATGGTAGACAACATACGTATAATTCCAAATCCAAAAGTTCTGAAATCTGAAAGTCGGAAGACAAGAAGAGTCTATAGTGAGAGGTTGTGACCTGTACAAGATGACAGTGAACATGAATGCCCTTTAGCTACATGTATCCACATACGTGAATTGAAAGGAATAACGTTGAGTAAAATAAGTAATTTACAAAAGAATACAAAAAGTGTAATTTCATTCACATGAAAGACAAAAGGAGGCGAAATAAGAATACTGTAGATAGTTTACACATATATGCATGTTCGTTTGCAAACCAGCCGCCATACTCAGAAGGCAAGGAGAAACCACAAAAAGAGGCAGGCCACTCCAGATGGGTAGGTGGCAGTTTTGGTCAGGAAGGAAATTTACTTATGAGGTTTGTCTTGGGTGGCCCGAAGACAAGTAT
This sequence comes from Equus quagga, assembly GCF_021613505.1. NCBI lineage: Eukaryota > Metazoa > Chordata > Mammalia > Perissodactyla > Equidae > Equus > Equus quagga. The sequence continues at coordinate 5,271 of NW_025795284.1, forward strand.
GTCTCTACACCTGTGCTCCAGAATATTAAAAGTTTACATGGAGGCCTTAACTGGGTTGAGTCACGTATAGCGTCCAGAAGGTCTCAATAACATATTGCTCTCACAAGACTGCATCCTTGAAAATAGTTCCTACTGTGGGGACTATGGGCAGACCATACATTCCAAGGACAGGGGAGGAGGGAGGAAGCTCTGATTGCCCAGGTCCAGCTCTTGGGTCAACCAAAAGTCACATCCTGTCAATGACCTCCCCCAACAATGCATATGTGACAAGACAACAAAGAAAAATTAAAAATTATATATAATATTCACAATGGTAATTTCCTCTAAAGGAGGCGGAAAGGAATATGATCAATAAGAGGCACACAAGGGTCTCCTAAGGGATTGAGCCATATGCTATTTAAGCTGAGTGGTGGGAGAATGGGCATTAATTTTATTCTCATTCTTTAAACAGCACTCATATGTTTTACACACTCTTTTGTATGTAAGATACATTTACAACATTAATAAATAAATCCAGAGATTGTGCCCTGGGCCTTAAATAGAGTCTACATATTATTCATATCTCTATTCTCTGGGGATATAGAAAATAAGAACGTTCCTTCTTCTACATGACATTTGAAGGGGATGATTGTGATCTCTGATCTATTCAATCTTTATTTTTTTTACTTACTTTCTAGGACATACTGTATATCATCCATGAGGACTGGGCTCTAATTTGAAAGTGTGGACTCCATGACAGAGACGGGCCCTGTTCAGGGTTAGCGCCAGGAGGATTGTCCAAGTGGCAACTCACCCAAGGGAAAAAAATCAGGAATGCTCCCGTGGATCCTAGCCCTGGTCATTCTGAATGGAATTATCACTGACATTGCTGGGACTTGGGGAGCCACAGTCCAGAGGGGACAGCTGGGAGGTTGGACAATCGTTCCATCTTGTCTCTAACTAGGAGGTGTGGGAATGGCTCCCAGGAGGCACTGCCTGTGAAAAGTCAGCAGCTCCTCCTGGCTTCTGTGCCTGAGCTATCACTCAAGACCTGAGTCTTCAGTCTGTGCTGTTCCCACAGACAGGAAAGAGCTTTGTGACTCCAAACATGTCTTCTTGGGGAGACAATGGGACAGTGAACTCAATCTCCTTCGTGTAAGTGTCAGAGACCAAGGCTTGTCAGCATCTCTAGGTAAGAACTGAGACATAAGGATGGGGAGAGAAAGCAGTGTCTACCCAAGGCCCAAGGGTGCACATGGACATGCAAGTGTGTGTGTGCGCACATGTGCACACACACACAGAACCTATAGAGCTTCTCCCTTTTTCCTTTCCCCTTTTCTTCTCTAACATCACTATCCATCAATCATTTTCTTGCTCTTATGATCACCATGGGGGGCGCCTAGCTCTGGGGTTCATCATGTACCTGATGGTCCAGACTGAAGGCGTTGTGGAGAATGGCTCTCAGACCACCCTTCGCCAAGCCCCATCATAGCATCGGTGTACTAACAAAGCATAATTCACTCTCAGTACTCAGACAGGTGTGGTTCCCAGAATCACTCTCAGCCACCACACAGCTAAATATCAGTAATTTATGCCTCCACATCCATTCAGAGCTTACCAGACTCGTTCACATCCTTTCTTCTTCTTGAAACTTGAGCCAGTAAACAACAATTGAAGATAGACTTATTTATTCCCATTATGCAATTAATAATTTGGGGGGCTCTGATGATTAAGTTATTCAATCAAGTTTTTGCTTGGTTTCCAGATGCCAAAACAAATGCTTTGCCATTGACAGTTCTCAGTAGAGTCATAACATTTCAAAGGTGCTGCTGCTGATGATGATGATGACAATGGTGACAATGATGATGATGACTTTCAGTATTGACATCTCACAATTTACAAGCCCAACCCACAGGAAGTGACCAGGACACTACAAAGACAAGCATACACATTTTATTAAAAACAGAAATAACAATAACAGATAATATTTATTCAGCACACACTATGTGCCAGCCTTGCTCTAAGTATTATATAATTGTGATCTAATTTAATCCTCATGACTACTATATATAGTAAACTCCATCATTACCCCATTTAAACAGATGTAGAAACTGAAGCCAAAAATGGTTGTGACTTTCTCAAAGTCACATCAAGAGTAAAAAGTGAGAAAATTCTATCAAACCCCAGAGGGTATATCATATTTTTAATCATGACACTAAACAAATATGACATTAAAACATGCTGCCAATGACTGTTCAATGCGTTTATTTCTCCACATCATCAGATAGGAACGTTGGAATTTCTCATCTTGATTGCACAGCATGGTTGATAGAGAAACTTCAGCTGATTCCAGCATTTGGTCCCCTGAACAAACCTATCAGGTAGGATTATTATCATCTATATCTTATAGACAAGAAAAGCAAAGCTCAAAGGAAATAAACACATCCCCAAGTTTAAAAGGCACGTGAGAAACAAGCTATAAAGCACATCGTCTGATACTTTTCCACTACATCATGTGTCCCGGGGTCACATTGCATCAAGTATCACTAACAATGACAATAACATCACTACCTTTGAGTAATCTGTCCTCCATATATGTTACCTCAATAATAACTTCAATGAGGGAGGAGCCAAGATGGCACCGTGAGTAGTCCTCTTTGTCTCTCGCCCTTCGAGTCTACAATTATTTGGACACTTATCGCTTGACAAAGGATATCCAGACAGCATCTCAGGACGTCTGAGACACCCACGCGACTATACATCGGAAGGCGGATGGACTTTCCTCCGGGAGGATGTGGAAATAGGTGAAAACTCTCTGACCCCGACGGGCAGCCTAGTACCTGCAAGCGGCTTTCTTCCAACGGACGCCCCCAGAGGATCCACACACATCTAGGGCAGGAGCGAGAACACAACAGAGGAGCGACGGTGGAAACAGGTGACCAGAACCCTACCTAAACCCCCTGCAATTACTCCTAAACGCAGAGGGAAACTTTGGAGGTGCACACCTGAGCCCGCGGGGAGAGTCTCTCCCCGCCATTGGCGGGGAGACCCAGCCTGGTGCTCAGGGCGCCCGGAGGGTCCCAGAGAGAGACACGGAGGGCACGGAGATCTCCCAGCTGCCGTTGCCCGCCCCGTGGGTCTAGGGATTGCCAGAGATCTCGGAGAGGACCGGGGCGGGGGGAACTTTCAAAGGCCGGTTCTGCGACCCGGAGGGGAAGCGCCGGAGCTCCGCCCGGGCAGCAGACAAAACTCTCTGTCTGCCGTTAGCAGAGGGGCCACGCCCAGCATTCACGGCTCCGGCAGAGGCCCGGAGAGAATCCCAGAGGGCGGGGCGACCCCCAGCTGCCGTTGCCCACCCCGTGAGGCTAGGGATTGCCAGAGATCTCAGAGAGGACTGGGGCTGGAGAGAGTTCCAGAGACCCAGCTTAGTAGCCTAGGGGGAAACCCTACAGGCTCACAGCAGCCTTAGGGAAAGCCTCTGCACAGCACCAGTAGAAGGCACCCAGCCGCCAGCCACAAGGCTGGAAGACCCCAGGGCAAAAGCAGCATAGCTAGGTATACTAACCACAGACTGTAGAAGATGCCAATAGCTCTCCTGCGACCCATAGAGGACAAGTGAGATTTGGTGGGTGCCGACAGCAACGGAGCGACAAATATAAGTGATCCCACCCCTGGCCGCTGGAAAAGCCCATAACACCGTTGCAGACCCCAAGGAGAGAGCACATCTAGGTGGGCTGCAACAGTAGGCACCTGCAGCCTGAAGCCCCCCTGTGACGGCCCCCACGGCAGAGGAGGGAATCCAAAGGGCCACTGTGGCTACGAAGAGGGGCCCAGGCCCAGTTAGCAACTACGGACAGGGTTCCTGGTTGGTGAAATATAAACAGCTGCTCCTCCCACCGCAGCAGCTGAAACAAGTGAAAGGAGCAACTAAACTCTATCTCCATGCGGAGGCACAAATCAACAACATCAAGCAATATGAAAAAATACATTAAATCTCCAGAACAGAAAGAAAGCAACAAATACACAGAAAACAATCCCAAAGAAAATGAGATATATAACCTAAATGACGATGACTTCAAAACAGCCATCATTAAGATTCTCAATGAGTTAAGAGAGAATTCTGACCGACAACTCAACGAGTTCAGGAGCTATGTTACAAAAGAGTTTGATACGATTAAGAAGAACCAAACAGAAATATTGGAAATGAAGAACACAATAGAGGAGATTAAGAAAAATCTAGATGCTCTGAACAGTAGGGCCGATAATATGGAGGAAAGAATTAGCAATTTGGAAGATGGCAATATAGAATTGTTGCAGGCAGAGGAGGAGAGAGAAGCAAGACTTAAAAGAAATGAAGAAACTCTCCGAGAATTATCAGACACAATTAGGAGATGCAACGTAAGGATTATAGGTATACCAGAGGGAGAAGAGAAGGAGAAAGGGGCAGAAAACCTATTCAAAGAAATAATGGCTGAGAACTTCCCAAATCTGGTGAGGGAGATGGATCTTCAGGTGACAGAAGCCAATAGATCTCCAAACTTTATCAATGCAAGAAGACCAACTCCACGGCATATAGTAGTGAAGCTAGCAAAAGTCAACGACAAGGAGAAAATATTAAGGACAGCCAGGCAAAAGAAACTAACCTACAAAGGAACCCCCATCAGGCTATCAGCAGATTTCTCAGCAGAAACTTTACAGGCTAGAAGAGAGTGGAATGATATATTCAAAAATCTGAAGGACAAAAATCTACAGCCGAGAATTCTCTACCCAGCGAAAATATCCTTCAAATACGATGGAGAAATAAAAACTTTCCCAGATAAACAAAAATTAAGGGAGTTCATTGCCACAAAACCTCCTCTTCAGGAAATCCTCAGGAAAACCCTCATTCCTGAAAAATCCAAAAAAGGAAAGGGGCTACAAAACCAAGAGCAGAGGAGATAAGTAGAAGGACAACAACAGAGAGTAGCAGTTCTACATCAGAACAGATTAAACCATGGGACGAGAAACAAAGGAAACTGAAGAAAACCGGAAAACAAGACACAAAATGGGAGTGGTAGGCCCCCACGTCTCAATAATCACTCTAAATGTAAATGGATTGAACTCCCCAATCAAAAGACACAGAGTGGCAGGATGGATCAAAGAACAAGATCCAACAATATGCTGCCTCCAGGAAACACACCTCAGCCCCAAAGACAAACACAGACTCAGAGTGAAGGGATGGAGAACAATACTCCAAGCTAATAATGAACAAAAGAAAGCAGGTGTCGCTATACTAATATCAGACAAGGTAGATTTCAAAGCAAAACAGATAAAGAAAGATAAAGAGGGACAGTATATAATGATAAAAGGGACTCTCCACCAAGAAGACATAACACTTATAAATATATACGCACCCAACACAGGAGCACCAAAATTTGTAAAGCAACTCTTAATAGAACTAAAAGAAGACATCAACAACAATACAATAATAGTAGGGGACCTCAACACACCATTAACACCAATGGACAGAACATCCAGACAGAAAATCAACAAGGAAATAATAGAATTAAATGAAAAATTAGACCAGATGGACTTAATAGATATATATAGAACACTTCATCCAAAAACAGCAGGTTACACATTCTTCTCAAGTGCACATGGAACATTCTCAAGGATTGACCATATTTTGGGAACCAAAGCAAACATCAATAAATACAAGAGAGTTGAAATAATATCAAGCATCTTTTCTGATCATAACGCTATTAAACTAGAAATCAACTACAAGAAAAAAGCAGAGAAAGGTGCAAAAATGTGGAGACTAAACAACACGCTTCTCAACAAACAATGGATCATTGAAGAAATTAAAGAAGAAATCAAATATTATCTGGAGACAAATGAAAATGAGAACACGACATACCAAATCATTTGGGATGCAGCAAAAGCAGTCCTAAGAGGGAAATTCATCGCAATACAGGCTCACCTCACTAAACAAGAAAAAGCTCACGTAAGCAACCTCAAACGACACCTAACGGAACTAGAAAAAGAAGAACAAACAAAGCCCAGAGTCAGTAGAAGGAGGGAAATAATAAAAATAAGAGCAGAAATAAACGATATTGAAACAAAAAAGACAATAGAAAGGATCAATGAAACAAAGAGTTGGTTCTTCGAAAGAATTAACAAAATTGACAAACCCCTAGCCAGACTCACCAAGAAAAGAAGAGAGAAAGCGCAAATTAATAAAATCAGGATGACAGAGGAGAAATCACAACAGATACCAATGAAATACAAGAGATCATAAGAGAATACTATGAAAAACTATATGCCAACAAATTGAACAACTTGGAAGAAATGGACAAATTCCTAGACTCCTACAATCTCCCCAAACTGAATCAGGAAGAAATGGAGAATCTGAATAGACCAATCACAAGTAAGGAAATAGAAACGGTAATCAAAAACCTCCCCAAAAACAAGAGTCCAGGACCAGACGGCTTCTCTGGAGAATTCTACCAAACATTCAAAGAAGACTTAATACCTATTCTCCTCAAACTGTTCCAGAAAATTGAGAAAGATGGAGAACTCCCTAACACATTCTATGAAGCCAACATCACTCTGATCCCCAAACCTGACAAGGACAACACAAAGAAGGAGAACTACAGGCCGATATCACTGATGAACATAGATGCAAAAATCCTCAACAAAATTTTGGCAAACCGATTACAGCAATACATCAAAAAGATTATACACCATGATCAAGTGGGATTTATACCAGGGACACAGGGATGGTTCAACATCCGCAAGTCAATCAACGTGATACACTACATCAACAAAATGAAAAACAAAAACCACATGATCATCTCAATAGACGCAGAGAAAGCATTCGACAAGATCCAACACCCATTTATGATAAAAACCCTCAGTAAAATGGGTATAGAAGGAAAGTACCTCAACATAATAAAGGCCATATATGATAGACCCACAGCCAACATCATACTCAATGGACAAAAGCTGAAAGCCATCCCTCTGAGGACAGGAACAAGACAAGGGTGCCCACTTTCACCACTCCTATTCAACATAGTACTGGAGGTGCTGGCCAGAGCAATTCGGCAGGAAAAAAAAATAAAAGGAATCCAAATAGGTAACGAAGAAGTAAAACTCGCGTTGTTTGCAGACGACATGATCTTATACATAGAAAACCCCAAAGAATCCACAGAAAAACTATTAGAAATAATCAACAACTACAGCAAAGTAGCAGGGTATAAAATTAACGTGCATAAATCAGTAGCATTTCTATACACTAACAATAAACTAACAGAAAAAGAACTCAAGAACTCTATCCCATTCACAATCGCAACGAAAAGAATAAAATACCTTGGGATAAACTTAACCAAGGAAGTGAAGGATCTATACAATGAAAACTACAAGACTTTCTTGAAAGAAATAGGCGATGACATAAAGAGATGGAAAAACATTCCTTGCACATGGATTGGAAGAATAAACATAGTTAAAATGTCCATACTACCTAAAGCAATCTACAGATTCAATGCTATCCCAATCAGAATCCCAAGAACATTCTTCACAGAAATTGAACAAACAATCCTAAAATTCATATGGGGGAACAAAAGACCACGAATTGCTAAAGCAATCTTGAGCAAGAAAAACAAAGCCGGCGGAATCACAATCCCCGATTTCAAAACATACTACAAAGCTACAGTGATCAAAACAGCATGGTACTGGTACAAAAACAGGTCCACAGATCAATGGAACAGAATTGAAAGCCCAGAGATAAAACCACACATCTATGGACAGCTAATCTTCGACAAAGGAGCAGAGGGCCTACAATGGAGAAAAGAAAGTCTCTTCAACAAATGGTGCTGGGAAAACTGGACAGCCACATGCAAAAGATTGAAAATCGACCATTCTTTTTCACCACACACCAAAATAAACTCAAAATGGATCAAAGACCTAAAGATTAGGCCTGAGACAATAAGTCTTTTGGAAGAGAATATAGGCAGTACACTCTTTGACATCAGTTTCAAAAGAATCTTTTCGGACACTGTAACTCCTCAGTTGAGGGAAACAATAGAAAGAATAAACAAATGGGACTTCATCAGACTAAAGAGCTTCTTCAAGGCAAGGGAAAACAGGATTGAAACAAAAAAACAGCTCACTAATTGGGAAAAAATATTTACAAGCCACTTATCCGACAAAGGGTTAATCTCCATAATATACAAAGAACTCACACTGCTTAACAACAAAAAAACAAACAACCCGATCAAAAAATGGGCAGAGGACATGAACAGACATTTCTCAAAAGAAGATATGAATATGGCCAATAGACACATGAAAAGATGTTCATCATCGCTAATCATCAGGGAAATGCAAATCAAAACTACACTAAGATATCACCTTACCCCCGTTAGATTGGCAAAAACATCCAAAACCAAGAACGACAAATGTTGGAGAGGTTGTGGAGAAAGAGGAACCCTCATACACTGTTGGTGGGAATGCAAACTGGTACAGCCACTATGGAAAACAGTATGGAGATTTCTCAAAAAGTTAAAAATAGAAATACCCTATGACCCAGCCATCCCATTACTGGGTATCTATCCTAAGAACCTGATATCAGATATCTCAAGAGTCCGTTGCACCCCTATGTTCATCGCAGCATTATTTACAATAGCCAAGACGTGGAACCAGCCTACATGCCCAGAAACTGATGATTGGATAAAGAAGATGTGGTATATATACACAATGGAATACTACTCAGCCATAAAAAAAGACGAAATTGGCCCATTCACAACAATGTGGATGGACCTCGAGGGCATTATGTTAAGCGAAATAAGTCAGTCAGAGAAAGACGAACTCTATATGACTCCACTCATAGGTGGAAATTAGTATATTGAGAAGGAGATCTGATCGGTGGTTACCAGGGAAAAGGGGGGGTGGGGGGAGGGTACGGAGGGGGAAGTGGTGTACCCACAACATGACTAACAAAAATGTACAACTGAAATTTCACAAGCTTGTAATCCATCATAACATTAATAAAAAAAATAATAATAATAATAATAACTTCAATGACTCTCTCAAGTAGTTACACATGGTGCAGACTAGGAAACAGATTCAGAGTTAAGTAATTGACCAAGGTCAGGATGAAAATAAGGAACAGAGAAAGGATTCCCATCCTGTCTCCAGGATATCAAAGCCCAGATGTGAAAATGAAAGATGTTGATGGTGAAGTCGATCATTAAACTGAAAATGATGAGCCGTGAATGATAAAGCACTTTTCAGTTTGCAATGTGCTCATATCCACGCTACCCTCACTGAAGAGCACTTCCAGCACACCTGGAGACTTCTAAGTCTCAGCTGGCTCCTCTCTGAAGAAACTATTCCTTCTTCCATGTCCCTCAACATGCACTCGCACTCACAGACATACACACAGAGCACCCTGTATTGCCCACTAAATCCTAGCGTATGAATGACCCCACAAGACAATGAAATTAAAACTGCTCTAAAGTTGTCTTAAAAAGGGAATTAAATTTGAAGAGATTCTTTCAGGTGAATCCCAGTTCAGTCTCACTCAGACAATCCGTGGGGAAAACTTGCCACATCACAGGAAACTCCAACCTACATCTCCACCCTGATGCCTCATCA
>NW_025795285.1:0-14879 GCF_021613505.1 Equus quagga
TGATGAGGCATCAGGGTGGAGATGTAGGTTGGAGTTTCCTGTGATGTGGCAAGTTTTCCCCACGGATTGTCTGAGTGAGACTGAACTGGGATTCACCTGAAAGAATCTCTTCAAATTTAATTCCCTTTTTAAGACAACTTTAGAGCAGTTTTAATTTCATTGTCTTGTGGGGTCATTCATACGCTAGGATTTAGTGGGCAATACAGGGTGCTCTGTGTGTATGTCTGTGAGTGCGAGTGCATGTTGAGGGACATGGAAGAAGGAATAGTTTCTTCAGAGAGGAGCCAGCTGAGACTTAGAAGTCTCCAGGTGTGCTGGAAGTGCTCTTCAGTGAGGGTAGCGTGGATATGAGCACATTGCAAACTGAAAAGTGCTTTATCATTCACGGCTCATCATTTTCAGTTTAATGATCGACTTCACCATCAACATCTTTCATTTTCACATCTGGGCTTTGATATCCTGGAGACAGGATGGGAATCCTTTCTCTGTTCCTTATTTTCATCCTGACCTTGGTCAATTACTTAACTCTGAATCTGTTTCCTAGTCTGCACCATGTGTAACTACTTGAGAGAGTCATTGAAGTTATTATTATTATTATTATTTTTTTTATTAATGTTATGATGGATTACAAGCTTGTGAAATTTCAGTTGTACATTTTTGTTAGTCATGTTGTGGGTACACCACTTCCCCCTCCGTACCCTCCCCCCACCCCCCCTTTTCCCTGGTAACCACCGATCAGATCTCCTTCTCAATATACTAATTTCCACCTATGAGTGGAGTCATATAGAGTTCGTCTTTCTCTGACTGACTTATTTCGCTTAACATAATGCCCTCGAGGTCCATCCACATTGTTGTGAATGGGCCAATTTCGTCTTTTTTTATGGCTGAGTAGTATTCCATTGTGTATATATACCACATCTTCTTTATCCAATCATCAGTTTCTGGGCATGTAGGCTGGTTCCACGTCTTGGCTATTGTAAATAATGCTGCGATGAACATAGGGGTGCAACGGACTCTTGAGATATCTGATATCAGGTTCTTAGGATAGATACCCAGTAATGGGATGGCTGGGTCATAGGGTATTTCTATTTTTAACTTTTTGAGAAATCTCCATACTGTTTTCCATAGTGGCTGTACCAGTTTGCATTCCCACCAACAGTGTATGAGGGTTCCTCTTTCTCCACAACCTCTCCAACATTTGTCGTTCTTGGTTTTGGATGTTTTTGCCAATCTAACGGGGGTAAGGTGATATCTTAGTGTAGTTTTGATTTGCATTTCCCTGATGATTAGCGATGATGAACATCTTTTCATGTGTCTATTGGCCATATTCATATCTTCTTTTGAGAAATGTCTGTTCATGTCCTCTGCCCATTTTTTGATCGGGTTGTTTGTTTTTTTGTTGTTAAGCAGTGTGAGTTCTTTGTATATTATGGAGATTAACCCTTTGTCGGATAAGTGGCTTGTAAATATTTTTTCCCAATTAGTGAGCTGTTTTTTTGTTTCAATCCTGTTTTCCCTTGCCTTGAAGAAGCTCTTTAGTCTGATGAAGTCCCATTTGTTTATTCTTTCTATTGTTTCCCTCAACTGAGGAGTTACAGTGTCCGAAAAGATTCTTTTGAAACTGATGTCAAAGAGTGTACTGCCTATATTCTCTTCCAAAAGACTTATTGTCTCAGGCCTAATCTTTAGGTCTTTGATCCATTTTGAGTTTATTTTGGTGTGTGGTGAAAAAGAATGGTCGATTTTCAATCTTTTGCATGTGGCTGTCCAGTTTTCCCAGCACCATTTGTTGAAGAGACTTTCTTTTCTCCATTGTAGGCCCTCTGCTCCTTTGTCGAAGATTAGCTGTCCATAGATGTGTGGTTTTATCTCTGGGCTTTCAATTCTGTTCCATTGATCTGTGGACCTGTTTTTGTACCAGTACCATGCTGTTTTGATCACTGTAGCTTTGTAGTATGTTTTGAAATCGGGGATTGTGATTCCGCCGGCTTTGTTTTTCTTGCTCAAGATTGCTTTAGCAATTCGTGGTCTTTTGTTCCCCCATATGAATTTTAGGATTGTTTGTTCAATTTCTGTGAAGAATGTTCTTGGGATTCTGATTGGGATAGCATTGAATCTGTAGATTGCTTTAGGTAGTATGGACATTTTAACTATGTTTATTCTTCCAATCCATGTGCAAGGAATGTTTTTCCATCTCTTTATGTCATCGCCTATTTCTTTCAAGAAAGTCTTGTAGTTTTCATTGTATAGATCCTTCACTTCCTTGGTTAAGTTTATCCCAAGGTATTTTATTCTTTTCGTTGCGATTGTGAATGGGATAGAGTTCTTGAGTTCTTTTTCTGTTAGTTTATTGTTAGTGTATAGAAATGCTACTGATTTATGCACGTTAATTTTATACCCTGCTACTTTGCTGTAGTTGTTGATTATTTCTAATAGTTTTTCTGTGGATTCTTTGGGGTTTTCTATGTATAAGATCATGTCGTCTGCAAACAACGCGAGTTTTACTTCTTCGTTACCTATTTGGATTCCTTTTATTTTTTTTTCCTGCCGAATTGCTCTGGCCAGCACCTCCAGTACTATGTTGAATAGGAGTGGTGAAAGTGGGCACCCTTGTCTTGTTCCTGTCCTCAGAGGGATGGCTTTCAGCTTTTGTCCATTGAGTATGATGTTGGCTGTGGGTCTATCATATATGGCCTTTATTATGTTGAGGTACTTTCCTTCTATACCCATTTTACTGAGGGTTTTTATCATAAATGGGTGTTGGATCTTGTCGAATGCTTTCTCTGCGTCTATTGAGATGATCATGTGGTTTTTGTTTTTCATTTTGTTGATGTAGTGTATCACGTTGATTGACTTGCGGATGTTGAACCATCCCTGTGTCCCTGGTATAAATCCCACTTGATCATGGTGTATAATCTTTTTGATGTATTGCTGTAATCGGTTTGCCAAAATTTTGTTGAGGATTTTTGCATCTATGTTCATCAGTGATATCGGCCTGTAGTTCTCCTTCTTTGTGTTGTCCTTGTCAGGTTTGGGGATCAGAGTGATGTTGGCTTCATAGAATGTGTTAGGGAGTTCTCCATCTTTCTCAATTTTCTGGAACAGTTTGAGGAGAATAGGTATTAAGTCTTCTTTGAATGTTTGGTAGAATTCTCCAGAGAAGCCGTCTGGTCCTGGACTCTTGTTTTTGGGGAGGTTTTTGATTACCGTTTCTATTTCCTTACTTGTGATTGGTCTATTCAGATTCTCCATTTCTTCCTGATTCAGTTTGGGGAGATTGTAGGAGTCTAGGAATTTGTCCATTTCTTCCAAGTTGTTCAATTTGTTGGCATATAGTTTTTCATAGTATTCTCTTATGATCTCTTGTATTTCATTGGTATCTGTTGTGATTTCTCCTCTGTCATCCTGATTTTATTAATTTGCGCTTTCTCTCTTCTTTTCTTGGTGAGTCTGGCTAGGGGTTTGTCAATTTTGTTAATTCTTTCGAAGAACCAACTCTTTGTTTCATTGATCCTTTCTATTGTCTTTTTTGTTTCAATATCGTTTATTTCTGCTCTTATTTTTATTATTTCCCTCCTTCTACTGACTCTGGGCTTTGTTTGTTCTTCTTTTTCTAGTTCCGTTAGGTGTCGTTTGAGGTTGCTTACGTGAGCTTTTTCTTGTTTAGTGAGGTGAGCCTGTATTGCGATGAATTTCCCTCTTAGGACTGCTTTTGCTGCATCCCAAATGATTTGGTATGTCGTGTTCTCATTTTCATTTGTCTCCAGATAATATTTGATTTCTTCTTTAATTTCTTCAATGATCCATTGTTTGTTGAGAAGCGTGTTGTTTAGTCTCCACATTTTTGCACCTTTCTCTGCTTTTTTCTTGTAGTTGATTTCTAGTTTAATAGCGTTATGATCAGAAAAGATGCTTGATATTATTTCAACTCTCTTGTATTTATTGATGTTTGCTTTGGTTCCCAAAATATGGTCAATCCTTGAGAATGTTCCATGTGCACTTGAGAAGAATGTGTAACCTGCTGTTTTTGGATGAAGTGTTCTATATATATCTATTAAGTCCATCTGGTCTAATTTTTCATTTAATTCTATTATTTCCTTGTTGATTTTCTGTCTGGATGTTCTGTCCATTGGTGTTAATGGTGTGTTGAGGTCCCCTACTATTATTGTATTGTTGTTGATGTCTTCTTTTAGTTCTATTAAGAGTTGCTTTACAAATTTTGGTGCTCCTGTGTTGGGTGCGTATATATTTATAAGTGTTATGTCTTCTTGGTGGAGAGTCCCTTTTATCATTATATACTGTCCCTCTTTATCTTTCTTTATCTGTTTTGCTTTGAAATCTACCTTGTCTGATATTAGTATAGCGACACCTGCTTTCTTTTGTTCATTATTAGCTTGGAGTATTGTTCTCCATCCCTTCACTCTGAGTCTGTGTTTGTCTTTGGGGCTGAGGTGTGTTTCCTGGAGGCAGCATATTGTTGGATCTTGTTCTTTGATCCATCCTGCCACTCTGTGTCTTTTGATTGGGGAGTTCAATCCATTTACATTTAGAGTGATTATTGAGACGTGGGGGCCTACCACTCCCATTTTGTGTCTTGTTTTCCGGTTTTCTTCAGTTTCCTTTGTTTCTCGTCCCATGGTTTAATCTGTTCTGATGTAGAACTGCTACTCTCTGTTGTTGTCCTTCTACTTATCTCCTCTGCTCTTGGTTTTGTAGCCCCTTTCCTTTTTTGGATTTTTCAGGAATGAGGGTTTTCCTGAGGATTTCCTGAAGAGGAGGTTTTGTGGCAATGAACTCCCTTAATTTTTGTTTATCTGGGAAAGTTTTTATTTCTCCATCGTATTTGAAGGATATTTTCGCTGGGTAGAGAATTCTCGGCTGTAGATTTTTGTCCTTCAGATTTTTGAATATATCATTCCACTCTCTTCTAGCCTGTAAAGTTTCTGCTGAGAAATCTGCTGATAGCCTGATGGGGGTTCCTTTGTAGGTTAGTTTCTTTTGCCTGGCTGTCCTTAATATTTTCTCCTTGTCGTTGACTTTTGCTAGCTTCACTACTATATGCCGTGGAGTTGGTCTTCTTGCATTGATAAAGTTTGGAGATCTATTGGCTTCTGTCACCTGAAGATCCATCTCCCTCACCAGATTTGGGAAGTTCTCAGCCATTATTTCTTTGAATAGGTTTTCTGCCCCTTTCTCCTTCTCTTCTCCCTCTGGTATACCTATAATCCTTACGTTGCATCTCCTAATTGTGTCTGATAATTCTCGGAGAGTTTCTTCATTTCTTTTAAGTCTTGCTTCTCTCTCCTCCTCTGCCTGCAACAATTCTATATTGCCATCTTCCAAATTGCTAATTCTTTCCTCCATATTATCGGCCCTACTGTTCAGAGCATCTAGATTTTTCTTAATCTCCTCTATTGTGTTCTTCATTTCCAATATTTCTGTTTGGTTCTTCTTAATCGTATCAAACTCTTTTGTAACATAGCTCCTGAACTCGTTGAGTTGTCGGTCAGAATTCTCTCTTAACTCATTGAGAATCTTAATGATGGCTGTTTTGAAGTCATCGTCATTTAGGTTATATATCTCATTTTCTTTGGGATTGTTTTCTGTGTATTTGTTGCTTTCTTTCTGTTCTGGAGATTTAATGTATTTTTTCATATTGCTTGATGTTGTTGATTTGTGCCTCCGCATGGAGATAGAGTTTAGTTGCTCCTTTCACTTGTTTCAGCTGCTGCGGTGGGAGGAGCAGCTGTTTATATTTCACCAACCAGGAACCCTGTCCGTAGTTGCTAACTGGGCCTGGGCCCCTCTTCGTAGCCACAGTGGCCCTTTGGATTCCCTCCTCTGCCGTGGGGGCCGTCACAGGGGGGCTTCAGGCTGCAGGTGCCTACTGTTGCAGCCCACCTAGATGTGCTCTCTCCTTGGGGTCTGCAACGGTGTTATGGGCTTTTCCAGCGGCCAGGGGTGGGATCACTTATATTTGTCGCTCCGTTGCTGTCGGCACCCACCAAATCTCACTTGTCCTCTATGGGTCGCAGGAGAGCTATTGGCATCTTCTACAGTCTGTGGTTAGTATACCTAGCTATGCTGCTTTTGCCCTGGGGTCTTCCAGCCTTGTGGCTGGCGGCTGGGTGCCTTCTACTGGTGCTGTGCAGAGGCTTTCCCTAAGGCTGCTGTGAGCCTGTAGGGTTTCCCCCTAGGCTACTAAGCTGGGTCTCTGGAACTCTCTCCAGCCCCAGTCCTCTCTGAGATCTCTGGCAATCCCTAGCCTCACGGGGTGGGCAACGGCAGCTGGGGGTCGCCCCGCCCTCTGGGATTCTCTCCGGGCCTCTGCCGGAGCCGTGAATGCTGGGCGTGGCCCCTCTGCTAACGGCAGACAGAGAGTTTTGTCTGCTGCCCGGGCGGAGCTCCGGCGCTTCCCCTCCGGGTCGCAGAACCGGCCTTTGAAAGTTCCCCCCGCCCCGGTCCTCTCCGAGATCTCTGGCAATCCCTAGACCCACGGGGCGGGCAACGGCAGCTGGGAGATCTCCGTGCCCTCCGTGTCTCTCTCTGGGACCCTCCGGGCGCCCTGAGCACCAGGCTGGGTCTCCCCGCCAATGGCGGGGAGAGACTCTCCCCGCGGGCTCAGGTGTGCACCTCCAAAGTTTCCCTCTGCGTTTAGGAGTAATTGCAGGGGGTTTAGGTAGGGTTCTGGTCACCTGTTTCCACCGTCGCTCCTCTGTTGTGTTCTCGCTCCTGCCCTAGATGTGTGTGGATCCTCTGGGGGCGTCCGTTGGAAGAAAGCCGCTTGCAGGTACTAGGCTGCCCGTCGGGGTCAGAGAGTTTTCACCTATTTCCACATCCTCCCGGAGGAAAGTCCATCCGCCTTCCGATGTATAGTCGCGTGGGTGTCTCA
Organism: Equus quagga; assembly: GCF_021613505.1. Classification (NCBI taxonomy): domain Eukaryota; kingdom Metazoa; phylum Chordata; class Mammalia; order Perissodactyla; family Equidae; genus Equus; species Equus quagga. Next base: position 6,893 of record NW_025795285.1, read on the forward strand.
GACGTCCTGAGATGCTGTCTGGATATCCTTTGTCAAGCGATAAGTGTCCAAATAATTGTAGACTCGAAGGGCGAGAGACAAAGAGGACTACTCACGGTGCCATCTTGGCTCCTCCCTCATTGAAGTTATTATTGAGGTAACATATATGGAGGACAGATTACTCAAAGGTAGTGATGTTATTGTCATTGTTAGTGATACTTGATGCAATGTGACCCCGGGACACATGATGTAGTGGAAAAGTATCAGACGATGTGCTTTATAGCTTGTTTCTCACGTGCCTTTTAAACTTGGGGATGTGTTTATTTCCTTTGAGCTTTGCTTTTCTTGTCTATAAGATATAGATGATAATAATCCTACCTGATAGGTTTGTTCAGGGGACCAAATGCTGGAATCAGCTGAAGTTTCTCTATCAACCATGCTGTGCAATCAAGATGAGAAATTCCAACGTTCCTATCTGATGATGTGGAGAAATAAACGCATTGAACAGTCATTGGCAGCATGTTTTAATGTCATATTTGTTTAGTGTCATGATTAAAAATATGATATACCCTCTGGGGTTTGATAGAATTTTCTCACTTTTTACTCTTGATGTGACTTTGAGAAAGTCACAACCATTTTTGGCTTCAGTTTCTACATCTGTTTAAATGGGGTAATGATGGAGTTTACTATATATAGTAGTCATGAGGATTAAATTAGATCACAATTATATAATACTTAGAGCAAGGCTGGCACATAGTGTGTGCTGAATAAATATTATCTGTTATTGTTATTTCTGTTTTTAATAAAATGTGTATGCTTGTCTTTGTAGTGTCCTGGTCACTTCCTGTGGGTTGGGCTTGTAAATTGTGAGATGTCAATACTGAAAGTCATCATCATCATTGTCACCATTGTCATCATCATCATCAGCAGCAGCACCTTTGAAATGTTATGACTCTACTGAGAACTGTCAATGGCAAAGCATTTGTTTTGGCATCTGGAAACCAAGCAAAAACTTGATTGAATAACTTAATCATCAGAGCCCCCCAAATTATTAATTGCATAATGGGAATAAATAAGTCTATCTTCAATTGTTGTTTACTGGCTCAAGTTTCAAGAAGAAGAAAGGATGTGAACGAGTCTGGTAAGCTCTGAATGGATGTGGAGGCATAAATTACTGATATTTAGCTGTGTGGTGGCTGAGAGTGATTCTGGGAACCACACCTGTCTGAGTACTGAGAGTGAATTATGCTTTGTTAGTACACCGATGCTATGATGGGGCTTGGCGAAGGGTGGTCTGAGAGCCATTCTCCACAACGCCTTCAGTCTGGACCATCAGGTACATGATGAACCCCAGAGCTAGGCGCCCCCCATGGTGATCATAAGAGCAAGAAAATGATTGATGGATAGTGATGTTAGAGAAGAAAAGGGGAAAGGAAAAAGGGAGAAGCTCTATAGGTTCTGTGTGTGTGTGCACATGTGCGCACACACACACTTGCATGTCCATGTGCACCCTTGGGCCTTGGGTAGACACTGCTTTCTCTCCCCATCCTTATGTCTCAGTTCTTACCTAGAGATGCTGACAAGCCTTGGTCTCTGACACTTACACGAAGGAGATTGAGTTCACTGTCCCATTGTCTCCCCAAGAAGACATGTTTGGAGTCACAAAGCTCTTTCCTGTCTGTGGGAACAGCACAGACTGAAGACTCAGGTCTTGAGTGATAGCTCAGGCACAGAAGCCAGGAGGAGCTGCTGACTTTTCACAGGCAGTGCCTCCTGGGAGCCATTCCCACACCTCCTAGTTAGAGACAAGATGGAACGATTGTCCAACCTCCCAGCTGTCCCCTCTGGACTGTGGCTCCCCAAGTCCCAGCAATGTCAGTGATAATTCCATTCAGAATGACCAGGGCTAGGATCCACGGGAGCATTCCTGATTTTTTTCCCTTGGGTGAGTTGCCACTTGGACAATCCTCCTGGCGCTAACCCTGAACAGGGCCCGTCTCTGTCATGGAGTCCACACTTTCAAATTAGAGCCCAGTCCTCATGGATGATATACAGTATGTCCTAGAAAGTAAGTAAAAAAAATAAAGATTGAATAGATCAGAGATCACAATCATCCCCTTCAAATGTCATGTAGAAGAAGGAACGTTCTTATTTTCTATATCCCCAGAGAATAGAGATATGAATAATATGTAGACTCTATTTAAGGCCCAGGGCACAATCTCTGGATTTATTTATTAATGTTGTAAATGTATCTTACATACAAAAGAGTGTGTAAAACATATGAGTGCTGTTTAAAGAATGAGAATAAAATTAATGCCCATTCTCCCACCACTCAGCTTAAATAGCATATGGCTCAATCCCTTAGGAGACCCTTGTGTGCCTCTTATTGATCATATTCCTTTCCGCCTCCTTTAGAGGAAATTACCATTGTGAATATTATATATAATTTTTAATTTTTCTTTGTTGTCTTGTCACATATGCATTGTTGGGGGAGGTCATTGACAGGATGTGACTTTTGGTTGACCCAAGAGCTGGACCTGGGCAATCAGAGCTTCCTCCCTCCTCCCCTGTCCTTGGAATGTATGGTCTGCCCATAGTCCCCACAGTAGGAACTATTTTCAAGGATGCAGTCTTGTGAGAGCAATATGTTATTGAGACCTTCTGGACGCTATACGTGACTCAACCCAGTTAAGGCCTCCATGTAAACTTTTAATATTCTGGAGCACAGGTGTAGAGACATACTTGTCTTCGGGCCACCCAAGACAAACCTCATAAGTAAATTTCCTTCCTGACCAAAACTGCCACCTACCCATCTGGAGTGGCCTGCCTCTTTTTGTGGTTTCTCCTTGCCTTCTGAGTATGGCGGCTGGTTTGCAAACGAACATGCATATATGTGTAAACTATCTACAGTATTCTTATTTCGCCTCCTTTTGTCTTTCATGTGAATGAAATTACACTTTTTGTATTCTTTTGTAAATTACTTATTTTACTCAACGTTATTCCTTTCAATTCACGTATGTGGATACATGTAGCTAAAGGGCATTCATGTTCACTGTCATCTTGTACAGGTCACAACCTCTCACTATAGACTCTTCTTGTCTTCCGACTTTCAGATTTCAGAACTTTTGGATTTGGAATTATACGTATGTTGTCTACCATTCTCTCAGCAGGTTCTGGGGTTGCATTCCATAGTCAAATACACAGTATTTCCACAACAGAGTGACTGAAGTTCACACAAAGTACAGCCAATAATAAATACTAAACATAGACTTATGTAAATTCAGATTGTGTTTTGCTGCTAAATGAGTTCACCCCAAACCTTAAAAAGAATCTTTCTCTTGTCAAAGCTTTTTGAGTGATAGAAATGTAGATAGATATTCTTGTGGGTATGTAGCAGTATTTCATTATGTATATTAAAAAAAATTAAATAGTGAAATATAACACATACAGAAAACTGCACAAAACACAAATACACACCTAAGAAATTGATACTGGCTCAACACAAGGTTGACATAAGAGAAACCATATTGTAGAAAAGAAACCATATTATAACTTTGAATGACCTCTGATTAACTAGCCCAGACATGTTCTGTAGATTTTGTGACTCCTCCCAGCTGCTTTAAGATGATAACTTTGTTCTTTTGAGTTCCTTAGGAGTGTGATGGCCCCCAGGCAAAGAGTCTATGCTGATAACCATCATGAACCACAATGGAAAGATCACAGTATAGAATGAATGTTGTTCCCATCTCTGACGCATATCCAGTTAAACAAAGGACTATGAGGAATTGAGACCAGGTGTCTGCCCCCACCGAAAGATAAGATGCAGCCCCCACCCCGAGACCCGCCCCCCCCCCCCCCTGGAGACCAGGCCCATGTATAACTTGCGCATGGTCTTTGTTCTGTGAGATGGTTCTTTTGGTCATTAGTCAGCCATCTTTCCTCTTGCTAGCAAGCTGTAATAAATTTCTTTCTCTCCTACCACCTTGCCTCCTGACTATTGGCATGTCTTGTGGTGAGCAGGGACCCTCCTTGGGTAGTAACAAAATTATTAGAAACCAATCACTCTGTATCACTTCCCAGATTTAGAAGTAGACCATAGCCAGCACTGCTGAAGCTCCTCTTGTGTATCCTGCTGATCATTACTTTTCTCTCCTTAAAGTAAAATAATCTCCCTTCCCTTTCTAATATTTTATTTTTATTTTGCCTTTTTTTTTTTTGAAGAAGATTACCCCTGAGCTAACTATTGCCAGTCCTCCTCTTTTTGCTGAGGAAGCCTGGCCCTGAGCTAACATCCGTGCCCATTTTCCTCTACTTTATATGTGGGATGCCTACCACAGCATGGTGTGCCAAGTGGTGTCATGTGTGCACCTGGGATCTGAACTGGTGAACCCCGGGCTGCCGAGATGTGGAACCTGCGAGCTGAACCACTGCGCCACCAGGCTGGCCCTTATTTTGCGCTTTTGAACTTCATGTTAATGCACTCATACAGTATGTCCTCTTTTTTTGGCTTCTTTTTCTCAATATTTTACTTCTGTGACATTCATGTAGACAGCTGTATGTAGTGGTAGCTTATTTCCATTTCTGTGAGTTGCTTCATTGAATGGCAATAGCACATGTTACTCATGCAATCTATTGCTGAAGGAATAGTTAGTTTTTTGGCTGTTAGGAATAATGCTACAGTGATCATTCTTGTATATGTTTCTAGGTCCACACATGCATTCCTTTCTGTTGCATACATACCTAGTAGAGGAATTGCTGGGTTCTAGGATGTCCCTATTTTCAATTTTAGTATAAATGTCAAATTAACTTTCAAAGAGATTGTACTAAATTGCACTTCTTCCAGCAATATTTGAGGGTTCTGGTTGCACCACATCCTTGATAACACTTGGTGGTGTCGGCCTTTTTATGGCGGTCATTTCGGTGTGTGTGCATTTGGGGCATCTCCTGATGGTTTGATTTTATATTTCAGTGATTAATAAAGAGATTAAATACCTTTTAAATGCTTAATATTTTTATTTCCTAATGTTGAAACTGGTTGTTTAAATTTTTGTTCATTTTTCCATTTACTTATCTGTCATAGTCTAATTTATTTATAGAACTATTTAAATATTCTAGATAGTAGTCTTTTGTTGGTTCTATGTATTACAAATATTGTCTCTACGTTTATGATTTGTCTTTTCACTCTTTATACAGTGCTGTTTGCTAAATAAATATTTTTTATTTTAATTGAATTTATTAGTACTTTCCTTTTTATTAGTGCTTTATTTGTGTCTGGTTTAAGAAGTCCTTTCTTCCTGAGTTTAGGAAGATATTTTCCAGTAATCTCTTCGAAAACTTTATAATTTTGCTTTTCACAATGAGTTCTTTAGTCTCCATGGAATTGATTTTTGTGTATGTTTTGAAGTGGGAGGTGGTTGTATCTAATTTTTATTTGTTTGAATATTGACACCTAATTATTAATTTGCATCGTTCATCTATAGACTCTTTTGAATTGCAATTATATGAAAATGTCATCTGTAAATGAAATACAGCTTTCTTCCTTTAAAGAATTTATATACTTTCTTTTTTTCCTCACCCTACTGCACTCGATGTGACCTCAAGCACAATGTAGGATGGTTGTGATAAGAGCTGGTATTTTGTTTTGTTCATCATTTGGATGGAAAAGATTTAAATGTATAACCATTACTTATATGCTGTATATGTGCTGAACATATGTGCTGTAGGTTTGAAAAAAGGTAACTTCTTTTCACATTAAGAAAGTTTTTTCTATCCCTGTTTTGCTAAGAGGACATTTTAATGAATGGATGTTGAATTAAATCAAATGGTTTTTCTTGCATCTGCTGAGAATTATCCTTGTGTCGTGTGATTTTGGTCCTTTGTTCTATAATTATGGTAACTCACTCTGATTTTTTAAATTGAAGTGTAAGTGGCATACATTAGTTTCAGGTGTACAATGTAATGATTTGCTATTTGCGTATATTGTGAAATGATCACCACAATAAATCTAGTTTGCATCCATCACCATATACAGTTAGAATTTTTTTCTTGTGATGAGAGGTTTTAAGATTTACTCTCTTACCAACTTTCAAATATGCAATACAGTGTTACTAGCTACATTCACCATGGTGTACATTACATCTCCTTGATTTATTTTATAATTGGAAGATTGCACCTTTTGACCTCCTTCACCCATTTTGCCTACCCCTCACCTCCCACCTCTGGCAATCACAAATCTGTTCTCTTTATTATGAGCTCATTTTAAATTATTTTTTGGCTTCACAGATAAGTGAGATCATACGGTATTTGTCTTTTTCTGTCTGCCTTATCTTAATTGCTAACTTAGCATAACGCCCTCAAAGTCCATCCATATTGTTGCATATGGCAAAATTTCCATGTGCAGTTTTATGGCTGAATAATATTCTGCTGTCTGTGTGTATGTATGTATGTGTGTATATATATATATATAAAACTACTTATCCATTCATCAATTGGTGGACACTTGGGTTGTTTCCATATTTTGGCTGTTGTAAATAATGCTGCAATGAACATGAGGATGCACGTAACTTTTCTAATTAGTATCTTCATTTTCTTAGAATAAATACCCAGAAGTGGAATTGCTGGATCATATGGTAGTTCTACTCTTAATTTTTTGAGGAAACTCCATACTCTTTTCTAGTGGCTGTACCAATTTACATTGCCACCAATAGTGTACAGGGTTCCCTTTTATCCACATCTCACCAACACTTGTTATTCTTGTCTTTTTGATAAAAGCCATTCTAACAGGTGTGAGGTGATATCTCATCATGGTTTTGGTTTGCATTTCCCTGATGATTAGTGATGTTGAGCATCTTTTTGTGTATCTGTTGGCCATCTGTATTTCTTCTTTGGAAAAATATCTATTCAGATCCTCTGCCTATTTTTTTTTGTTTGTTTAATGTGGGAACCTGGTTGAACTCTTGGAGGTAAATCTGACAGTAGTGTGGTGGCACCTTTATGACTGGGTCCTTCTGGAGTTAAAAAATTTTTTTTTGAGGTCACATTGATTTATAACATTATGGAAATTTTCAGGTGGACAGCATTATCTTTGGGCTTCAGTGTAGACTGCATGGTGTTCACCACCAAAAGTCTAGTTTCCATCTATCACCATACACATGTGTCCCTTTACCCCTTTTGCCCTCCCATACCCCATTCCCTCTGGTAGCCACCAATCTGTTTTCCATATCTGTGTGTTTGTCTTCCACATAAGAATGAAATCGTATGGCATTAGTCTTTCTCTCTCTGACTTATTTTGCTTAGCATAATACCCTCGAGAGCCATCCATATTGTTGCAAATGGCGTGATTTCATCTTTTTTTATAGCTGAGTAGTATTCCATTGTATGTATATAAACTACATCTTCTTTATTCATTCATCCATTGATGGGAACTTAGGTTCCTTCCAAGTCCCGGCTATTGTGAATAATGCTGCAATGAACATAGGGAAGCATATGTCTTTTCAAATTAGTGTTTTCATGTTCTTTGGATAAATATCCAGAAATGGAATAGCTGGATCATATGGTATTTTTTAAATTTTTTGAGAAATTTCCATACTCTTTTCCACATTGGTTGCATCAGTTTGCATTCCCATCAGCTGTGTATGAAGGTTCTCTTTTTCTCTATGTTCTCTCCAACACTTGTTATTTCTTGTCTTTTTAATATTAGCCATTCTGATGGATGTCAGGTGATTTCTCATTGTAGTTTTGATTTGCCATTTCCATAATAATTAGTGACGTTAAACATCTTTTCATGTGCCTATTGCTCATCTGTATATCTTCTTTGGAAAAATGTCTATTCATACCCTCTGCCCATTTTTTGATTGGGTAGTTCTTTTTTTTGTTGTTGAGTTGTATGAGTTCTTCATATATTTTGGATATTAACTTTATCAGAGATATGATTTGCAAACATTTTCTCCCAGTTAGTGGGCTGTGTTTGCATTTTGTTGATGGTTTATTTTGGATATTAACTCTATCA
>NW_025795286.1:0-4120 GCF_021613505.1 Equus quagga
CTCTTTGTGGTGTATTTCCAGCCCTCATCCTCCTACTCAGCAGATACTGGAATGGTGGCATCTGTGATATATACAATAGTCACCCCCATGCTCAACCCTTTTATCTACAGCCTGAGGAACAGGGACATGCAGGGGGCTTTGTGGAGACTCTTCGGCTGGGGAAAAGGATCTACTCAGTGAAGGGTCCTTCCCTTAAGCCTGAAAGCTCAGGCTCTTTGAAATGCCTTCTCCTTGGACTTCTGCATTGTAATTTTGAAAAATCAAATTCAAGGCAGGATGGATGCTCAGCATCACAAGCAGGTTTAACAAAAGGAAAATGCCTGACTCAGCAGGATTGTAATAGGACCAACTGACCAAGGACAGAGCTGCAGCCTGGAAGAGGGAGTGGCCAGTAATCCCTACCTGATGATGTGATTAGTGGGTGTAGGTGTCCAAGAAGATTCAAACCAAAGAGTGGGAACAACCAAAAGAATGATATCAGACAAAACTCAGGTTCCAGGAGGAAGCCCAGTTAGCAGCTCAAACTACGACTAACCAGTCCCACCCACTACAAGAAATGCTGGCAAGACTTGCAAGAGTCAAGTGCTCTGAGTCTCAGAGAGCATTTCCAAGCCCAGCTTTGGAAGTAACTCACTCACAGGGATTAATGTAAACACAGAGAAAGCTGAACCAAGAAGACACACATTTTCTGGAACTAAGTGAGCAAGAATAATCCTAGGAGAGGAAATTTCTCACAGGTAGATCACAGGATTGGCCCAAAACCACACAATCAGGAATAGATCTAAGACTCTGACAGGGAGTGATTATTAGCTATCAGGACAAGTCCTTGATTCTTTTTTTAATCTCTAGTTGATTTCACTTTTGTCTCTACTGCAGAACAGTACATGCACATTATAGTAAATTTGTAAAATATAAATAGGAAAAAACACTCACTATCCCTCCATTTAACCACAACCACTGACAATATTTTACATCATTTCCCTCCTGTCTTTTTCTAATTACTTTTTGTATTTTACTTTGTTGAGAAAATACTGGAGGTACAATTATATATAATTTTATGCTTAATCTTATTCATGAGTTGTCTCCAAGTTAACAACTCTTCCTGAACATTTGACTCTGTAAGATTACATCAGAAGAAAGGTCTACGATTTATATAACATTTCACCATTGTTGGACAATTAGGAGATTTCTAAGCTTTCACTATTATAAATAATGATGAAATCAAAGTCTCTGAAAAGAAATTATTTTTATATTCATAGTATGTTACTTTTAATATTTTCAAAAGTAGAATGTCTAAGTAGAACGTTTTTAGAGCTCTTTATCCATGCTGCCAAAATTCCCAAATGAGAGTGCCCTTTTGACTACGTGATCTCCATATTTTGATGCTCAATTTTCACCTTAATTGTAACTGATATGATAGCCAAAATGGTATCTCCTTACTTTAGTTAATTTTCTTTGATTATTGGTAAGGAAACCATTTAACTGAGTTCATTAACCAATTTTTAAAATTCTCTTATTAATTGTTTTTTCATGTTATCTGCTCATTACTTATTGGGAATTTTTTATTGAATTGTATAGGCCTTTTTATATTAAAGAGATTATATCCTTGTCTTCTTTGTGTTGGTAATGTTCCTAGTTAATTCTTTATCACTTAACTTTGTGATTTTTTTTATGTAAGGAAGTTTTTATTTTGTTTATTATCAAATCAAGACATCTTCCTCTTTGTAACCTCCTTTCTGGAGTTATAACTTAAAAATCCCTCCTTATGCAGACTTCATGCAAATAGTCAATTTTTTTCATTTTCTTGTGACATATATGATTACATTAAAAGATAATGTATTACTTTAGAATGAAATCACATAGGTAAAGCAGTTCTCTCTCAAACCTTCTCTTTCACTTTTTGTAAGTGATTTCTCTCCATTTCGTGTTATACAATTTTTAATAAATATAAACGTTGACTGTCTCTAAAGGGGAACCTGAGGAAGGATTCTGGGGTGCTGGTCATGTTCTGTTACTTAATGTGGGTGCTGGTAATATGAGTGTGTTAACTTTGAGAAAATTCATTACATTATACATGTGTAGTTTTGTGCATTTTCTGTATGTTTCAATAACTATTTCTTCAATAAAATGTTTACTCAACAAACATAAAGAAAGATTGAAAATAAAGAGTTGGAAACTCATATACCATAAAAATATTGGCATAGATCTATTATTATCAAACAAATAGATTTTCAAGGCAGAAAAGCATTATTACTACTATAAAGGTTCATGTTATAAGAATGAAATCTTTCACTCAGAAAAATATACAATTCTATTATTTTTCAGTAATGAAAAAAGCCATAAATATACATAAAGGAAAGTTAAGGGAACCAGGATAACTGGAAAAATTCACTCTTACTTAGAGATTTTAACACACTTCTCATGGTAATTGACAGAAAAAATAAATCTTGAAAATTCAGTAAGATATAGAACTTTTGAAAGGCACAATTAGCACTACGAACTTAATGGACATATATAGAACATTGCATTCAACACTTGTGGGGAATACATTCTTTGCAGAAACTAAAGGAAAATTTGCAAAACTTGCTCCTTTACTGAGCCATGAAGCAAATCTCAACAAATGTCAAAGGATTGAAACCATATAGACCACATGTAATTAAGCTAAAAATCATAACAAATTTATAAGTAGAAATCCCCACATACTTGGAAATTGAGAAAGTCAGCTAGGAATAATCTAGGAGTAAAAGAAGAAATCATAATGGCTATTAGAAAATATTTTATCTGAATCAAAACCAATATGAAATATTATTTATAGGAAATTATTTACAGGAATTTGTCATCTAAAATGAAAATGTTAGAAAAGAAAAGAAAAAGGCTATAAAGTAATAAGCTAAGAATCCATCTTAAGAAGCTGTAAAAGAAAAGCAAAATTAATCCAAGGAAGATAAATGAAAAATAAAATAGATGAGAGTAAAACATAGCACAATAGAATAAAACCTATGATAGAGAAGACCAGCAAAGCTAAAATACTATGTTTTGAAAAGGCAAGTTACTATTATATATAGTATTATATATTATTATATATATTATATATATTATTATATATTATAATATATATTATATAGTAGTAAATAAGTTACTATTATATATAGAAAACCCCAAAACTCCACCAAAAATCTGTTAGAACTAATAAACAAATTCAGTAAAGTTGCAGGATACAGAATACAAGATCAATATACAAAAATCTGTTGCATTTCTATACATTAATAGTGAACTATCAGAATGAGAACTTAAGAAAACAATGTAATTTACAATTGCATCAAAAAGAATAAAATACCTAGGAATAAGTCTAATCAAGGAGGTGAAAGATCTGGACACTGAAAACCATAAGACATTATTGAAGAAATCAAAGAAGACATATGGAAAGACATGCTGTGCTCATGGACTGCAAGAATAAACATAGCTAAAATGTTCATATTACCTAAAGCAATATACAGATTCAATGCAATCTCAATCAGAATCCCAATGACATTGTTCATGGAAATAGAACAGAGAATCCTAAAATTCATACGGGGCAACAAAAGACCCCAAATAGCCAAAGTAATCCTGAGATAAAGAACAAACCTGGAGGTTTCACATTCCCTGATTTCAAAATATACTACAAAGCTATAATAACCAAAACAGCATGGTACTGGCACAAAACAGACACACAGATCAATGGAAGAGAACCGATAGCCCAGAAACAAAACCACACATCTATGGACAGCTAATCTTCAATAAAGGAGCCAAAAACATACAATGGAGAAAGGAAAGTCTCTTCAATAAACAGTGTTGGGAAACTGGACAGCCACATGCAAAAGAATGAAAGTAGACCATTATCTTACACCATGCACAAAAATCAACTGAACATGGATTAAAGACTCAAATGTAGCACCTGAAACCATAAAATTCCTAGAAGGAAACATAGGGAGTATGCTTTTCAACTTCGGTCTTAGCAATATCTTTTTGAATATCATGTCTCTCTAGGCAAGGGAAACAAAAGAAAAAATAAACAAATGGGACAACATCAAACTAAAAACTTCTGCACAGCAAAGGAAACCATCAACAAAATGCAAACACA
>NW_025795287.1:0-4120 GCF_021613505.1 Equus quagga
TGTGTTTGCATTTTGTTGATGGTTTCCTTTGCTGTGCAGAAGTTTTTAGTTTGATGTTGTCCCATTTGTTTATTTTTTCTTTTGTTTCCCTTGCCTAGAGAGACATGATATTCAAAAAGATATTGCTAAGACCGAAGTTGAAAAGCATACTCCCTATGTTTCCTTCTAGGAATTTTATGGTTTCAGGTGCTACATTTGAGTCTTTAATCCATGTTCAGTTGATTTTTGTGCATGGTGTAAGATAATGGTCTACTTTCATTCTTTTGCATGTGGCTGTCCAGTTTCCCAACACTGTTTATTGAAGAGACTTTCCTTTCTCCATTGTATGTTTTTGGCTCCTTTATTGAAGATTAGCTGTCCATAGATGTGTGGTTTTGTTTCTGGGCTATCGGTTCTCTTCCATTGATCTGTGTGTCTGTTTTGTGCCAGTACCATGCTGTTTTGGTTATTATAGCTTTGTAGTATATTTTGAAATCAGGGAATGTGAAACCTCCAGGTTTGTTCTTTATCTCAGGATTACTTTGGCTATTTGGGGTCTTTTGTTGCCCCGTATGAATTTTAGGATTCTCTGTTCTATTTCCATGAACAATGTCATTGGGATTCTGATTGAGATTGCATTGAATCTGTATATTGCTTTAGGTAATATGAACATTTTAGCTATGTTTATTCTTGCAGTCCATGAGCACAGCATGTCTTTCCATATGTCTTCTTTGATTTCTTCAATAATGTCTTATGGTTTTCAGTGTCCAGATCTTTCACCTCCTTGATTAGACTTATTCCTAGGTATTTTATTCTTTTTGATGCAATTGTAAATTACATTGTTTTCTTAAGTTCTCATTCTGATAGTTCACTATTAATGTATAGAAATGCAACAGATTTTTGTATATTGATCTTGTATTCTGTATCCTGCAACTTTACTGAATTTGTTTATTAGTTCTAACAGATTTTTGGTGGAGTTTTGGGGTTTTCTATATATAATAGTAACTTATTTACTACTATATAATATATATTATAATATATAATAATATATATAATATATATAATAATATATAATACTATATATAATAGTAACTTGCCTTTTCAAAACATAGTATTTTAGCTTTGCTGGTCTTCTCTATCATAGGTTTTATTCTATTGTGCTATGTTTTACTCTCATCTATTTTATTTTTCATTTATCTTCCTTGGATTAATTTTGCTTTTCTTTTACAGCTTCTTAAGATGGATTCTTAGCTTATTACTTTATAGCCTTTTTCTTTTCTTTTCTAACATTTTCATTTTAGATGACAAATTCCTGTAAATAATTTCCTATAAATAATATTTCATATTGGTTTTGATTCAGATAAAATATTTTCTAATAGCCATTATGATTTCTTCTTTTACTCCTAGATTATTCCTAGCTGACTTTCTCAATTTCCAAGTATGTGGGGATTTCTACTTATAAATTTGTTATGATTTTTAGCTTAATTACATGTGGTCTATATGGTTTCAATCCTTTGACATTTGTTGAGATTTGCTTCATGGCTCAGTAAAGGAGCAAGTTTTGCAAATTTTCCTTTAGTTTCTGCAAAGAATGTATTCCCCACAAGTGTTGAATGCAATGTTCTATATATGTCCATTAAGTTCGTAGTGCTAATTGTGCCTTTCAAAAGTTCTATATCTTACTGAATTTTCAAGATTTATTTTTTCTGTCAATTACCATGAGAAGTGTGTTAAAATCTCTAAGTAAGAGTGAATTTTTCCAGTTATCCTGGTTCCCTTAACTTTCCTTTATGTATATTTATGGCTTTTTTCATTACTGAAAAATAATAGAATTGTATATTTTTCTGAGTGAAAGATTTCATTCTTATAACATGAACCTTTATAGTAGTAATAATGCTTTTCTGCCTTGAAAATCTATTTGTTTGATAATAATAGATCTATGCCAATATTTTTATGGTATATGAGTTTCCAACTCTTTATTTTCAATCTTTCTTTATGTTTGTTGAGTAAACATTTTATTGAAGAAATAGTTATTGAAACATACAGAAAATGCACAAAACTACACATGTATAATGTAATGAATTTTCTCAAAGTTAACACACTCATATTACCAGCACCCACATTAAGTAACAGAACATGACCAGCACCCCAGAATCCTTCCTCAGGTTCCCCTTTAGAGACAGTCAACGTTTATATTTATTAAAAATTGTATAACACGAAATGGAGAGAAATCACTTACAAAAAGTGAAAGAGAAGGTTTGAGAGAGAACTGCTTTACCTATGTGATTTCATTCTAAAGTAATACATTATCTTTTAATGTAATCATATATGTCACAAGAAAATGAAAAAAATTGACTATTTGCATGAAGTCTGCATAAGGAGGGATTTTTAAGTTATAACTCCAGAAAGGAGGTTACAAAGAGGAAGATGTCTTGATTTGATAATAAACAAAATAAAAACTTCCTTACATAAAAAAAATCACAAAGTTAAGTGATAAAGAATTAACTAGGAACATTACCAACACAAAGAAGACAAGGATATAATCTCTTTAATATAAAAAGGCCTATACAATTCAATAAAAAATTCCCAATAAGTAATGAGCAGATAACATGAAAAAACAATTAATAAGAGAATTTTAAAAATTGGTTAATGAACTCAGTTAAATGGTTTCCTTACCAATAATCAAAGAAAATTAACTAAAGTAAGGAGATACCATTTTGGCTATCATATCAGTTACAATTAAGGTGAAAATTGAGCATCAAAATATGGAGATCACGTAGTCAAAAGGGCACTCTCATTTGGGAATTTTGGCAGCATGGATAAAGAGCTCTAAAAACGTTCTACTTAGACATTCTACTTTTGAAAATATTAAAAGTAACATACTATGAATATAAAAATAATTTCTTTTCAGAGACTTTGATTTCATCATTATTTATAATAGTGAAAGCTTAGAAATCTCCTAATTGTCCAACAATGGTGAAATGTTATATAAATCGTAGACCTTTCTTCTGATGTAATCTTACAGAGTCAAATGTTCAGGAAGAGTTGTTAACTTGGAGACAACTCATGAATAAGATTAAGCATAAAATTATATATAATTGTACCTCCAGTATTTTCTCAACAAAGTAAAATACAAAAAGTAATTAGAAAAAGACAGGAGGGAAATGATGTAAAATATTGTCAGTGGTTGTGGTTAAATGGAGGGATAGTGAGTGTTTTTTCCTATTTATATTTTACAAATTTACTATAATGTGCATGTACTGTTCTGCAGTAGAGACAAAAGTGAAATCAACTAGAGATTAAAAAAAGAATCAAGGACTTGTCCTGATAGCTAATAATCACTCCCTGTCAGAGTCTTAGATCTATTCCTGATTGTGTGGTTTTGGGCCAATCCTGTGATCTACCTGTGAGAAATTTCCTCTCCTAGGATTATTCTTGCTCACTTAGTTCCAGAAAATGTGTGTCTTCTTGGTTCAGCTTTCTCTGTGTTTACATTAATCCCTGTGAGTGAGTTACTTCCAAAGCTGGGCTTGGAAATGCTCTCTGAGACTCAGAGCACTTGACTCTTGCAAGTCTTGCCAGCATTTCTTGTAGTGGGTGGGACTGGTTAGTCGTAGTTTGAGCTGCTAACTGGGCTTCCTCCTGGAACCTGAGTTTTGTCTGATATCATTCTTTTGGTTGTTCCCACTCTTTGGTTTGAATCTTCTTGGACACCTACACCCACTAATCACATCATCAGGTAGGGATTACTGGCCACTCCCTCTTCCAGGCTGCAGCTCTGTCCTTGGTCAGTTGGTCCTATTACAATCCTGCTGAGTCAGGCATTTTCCTTTTGTTAAACCTGCTTGTGATGCTGAGCATCCATCCTGCCTTGAATTTGATTTTTCAAAATTACAATGCAGAAGTCCAAGGAGAAGGCATTTCAAAGAGCCTGAGCTTTCAGGCTTAAGGGAAGGACCCTTCACTGAGTAGATCCTTTTCCCCAGCCGAAGAGTCTCCACAAAGCCCCCTGCATGTCCCTGTTCCTCAGGCTGTAGATAAAAGGGTTGAGCATGGGGGTGACTATTGTATATATCACAGATGCCACCATTCCAGTATCTGCTGAGTAGGAGGATGAGGGCTGGAAATACACCACAAAGAG
>NW_025795288.1:0-7607 GCF_021613505.1 Equus quagga
CCTCTGCTGGGGGGAAGCACAAAGTCTTCTCTACCTGTGGCTCTCACTTGACAGTGGTCACTCTCTTCTATGGGACACTCTTTCTGGTGTATTTCCAGCCCTCATGCTCCTACTCAGCAGATACTGGCATGGTGGCATCTGTGGTATACACAATGGTCACCCCCGTGCTGAACCCCTTTATCTACAGTCTGAGGAACAGCGACATGAAAAGGGCTTTGTGGAGACTCTTAGGCTGGAAAAAATGTTCTACCCCATAAAGAGTCCTTCCCCAGAGTAAAGACCAGGCTTTTTGAAATGCCTTCCTCATTAGACTTCTCTATCACAATTTTGAAAACCTCAAGGTTAAGGCAGGATGGATGCTCAGCATCACAAACAGCTTTAACAAACAAAGATGCCTGAGTTGGCAGGACTGAAACAGGACCAACTGTGCAATAACACTGCTGCAGCCTAGAATGAGGGAGTGACCAGCAATCCATACAGGGTCAAAGCAAAAATTGCACCAAAGTTAAACAGGCAAGGAAGACTTTATTCAAGATTTTGCAATGGGGGGAGAGCAGAACTCGGTCTAAACTCAAGTCCACTGAAACAAAAGGCAGGAGATTTTTAAGAGCTGGGATGAGTGGAAAAACACAGGTCATCTGTATTTCTTAATTGGCTTTACCCACAGGAAAAATATACTTCTCATGTCTTTATGACAGGATGTAGTTTTGCAACTTGGAACAAAGCATTGTCCACTGCAGTTACGCTTCCACCCTCCCACAAAGACTGGGTGATGGGGGCTACTTTCCTTATTCACTACATTTCAAATAGATGGCTCTCATTTACTGAGATGGGGCATTCCTGAGTTGCAAAACTGGCAAAAAGCTTTTTAAAAGATTTACGTCTTGGGGCCGGCCCTGTGGCCTAGTTGTTAAGTTCGTGTGCTCTGCTTCGGCAGCCCAGGGTTCGCGGGTTCAGATCCTGGGCATGGACCTACACACCATTCATCAAGCCATGCTGTGGCAGCATCCCACATACAAAATAGAGGAAGATTGGCATCGATATTAGCTCAGCAACAATCTTCCTCGAGCAAATAGAGGAATATTGGCAACAGATGTTAGCTCAGAGCCAATCTTCCTGACCAAACAAAAAAAGATTTGCATCTCAACCAGGCAGATAAAGAATTTATAATTACACGTTTTAATTTTTTTAACTGTTTATTATTAATTTTTTTATTTTATTAAGGTCTCATTGGTTTACAACATTTTTGAACTTCAGGTGCACATCACTAGATTTCGGCTTCTGTTTCAACTGCATTGCGTTCACCACCAGAACTCTAGTATCCATCTGTCACCATACATATGTGCTCCATTACTCATGTCTTCCACCCATATTCTCTCTGGTAACCACCAATCTGTTCTCCGTAATTACAATTTTTCTAAAGTAAATGTTCAAGGAAACAGGTCAAGAGCCTAAACTCAGAAAAAGTCTGTCAAAATTTTAGTGAAGCTGAGAGAAATGTTAAGGCCATCTTGGACAAGAATGACATGATTAGAGGGTATAGGTGTCCAAGCAGATTCCAATCAGAGTTGGAGTCACCGAAAGAATGATATCAGACAGAACTCAGGTTCCAGGAGGAAGCCTAGTTAGCAGCTCACACTATGACTAACAGGTCCCACCCACTACAAGAAATGTTGACAAGACCTGAAAGGATCAAGTGCTCTGAGTTTCAGGGACCATTTCCAAGCCCAGCTTTGGGAGAATTCACTCATAGGGATTAACCTTCACACAGAGATAGCCCAGCCAACAAGACACATTGTTTTCTGGAACTATGAGCAAGAACAATTCTAGGAGAGGAAACTAAGCACGGACAGGTCAGGGGACAAGTCCAAACTCACACAGCTGGTATTAGATCTAAGACTCTGACAGTCAGTGATTATTAGCTATTGGAAAAAGTCCTTGATTCTTTGATTTTAAACTCTGGTTTATATCATTTGTCTCTACTGCAGAGCAATATATGCACATTATAGTAATTTGTAAAACATAAACAAATAGGAAAAAGAAGGAAAAAAACACTCACTATCCTTCCATTTAAAGCCAATCACTGATAATATTTTACATCATTTCCCTCCTATCTTTTCCTAATTGCTTTTGTCTTTTACTTTGTTGAGAAAATACTGGAGGTACAATTATATATACCTTTTTGCTTGATCTTATACATGAGTTGCCTCCATATTAACAACTCTTCCTGAAGATTTGGCTCTGTAAGTTTACGTCAGAAGAAAGGTCCATGATTTCTACAACATTTCACCATTGTTGGATGATTAGGGGATTTCTAAGCTTTCACTATTATGAAAAATGGTGCAATGAAAGTCTCTGAAAAGAAATTATTTTTATATTCATAGTCTGTTACTTTTAATAATTTCAAAAGTATGATGTCTAAGTAGAATATTTTTAGGACTTTTTATCCATGTTGCCAACATTCCCAGATGAGAGTGCCCTTTTGACTATGTGCTCTCCATAGTTTGATGTTCAATTTTCACCTTAATTGTAATTAATATGATAGCCAAAATTGTATCTCCTTGCTTTAGTCTTTATTTGATTATTGGTAAGGGAATTATTGTCCTGAGTTTGATAACCAATTTTTTAAATTCTCTTATTAATTACCTGTTAATGTCATTTGCCCATTACCTACTGGGAGTTTTTTTATTGAATTATATAGGCCTTTTTATACCAAACATATATCCTTGTCTTGTCTTGGCAATGTTCCTAGTTAACTTTTTCTCTCTTAACTTTGTGGGATTTTTTTTAAGGAAATTTTTATTTTTTTTAATTATCAAACCAAGACATCTTCCTTGTAACCTCCTTTGCTGGAGTTATTACTTAAAAATCCTTCCCTATGCAGAATTCATGCAAATAGTCAACCTTCTTTCATTTTCTTGTGAAATACATTATCTTTTAAGGTAACCACATATTACTTTAGAATGACATTACATCATTAAACTTGTTCTCTCTCAACACTTCCCTATCACTTTCTGTAAGTGATTTCTCTCCATTTTGTGTTATACAATTATTAACAAATATAAATTCTGACTGTCTCTAAACAAGGACCTGAGGGAGGATTCCGGGGTGCTGGTTGTGTTCTGTTACATAATGTGGGTACTGGTGATAAAGTTGTGTTAACTTTGAGAAAGTTCAATACAGTATACATGTGTGGTTTTGTGCATTTTCTGTATGCTTCAATAACTATTTCTTCAATAAAATGTTTACTCAACAAACATAAAGAAAGATTGAAAATAAGAGTTGGAAACTCATGTACCATAAAAATATTGGCATAGCTCTATTATTATCAAACAAATAGACTTCAAGGCAAAAAGCATTATTGTTGATATAAAGGTTCATGTTATAAGAATGAAATCTTTAATTCAGGAAAATACACAATTCTATTATTCTTCAGTAATGAAAAACCACAAATATACATAAAGAAAAATTAATAGACAAGGAGAACTGGAAAAACTCACTCTTAGTGGGAGATTTTAACACGCTTCTCATGGTAATTGATAGAATAAATAGATTTTGAAAATTCAGTAAAGGTATCGAACTTTTGAAAGGCACAATAAACAATATTAACTTAATGGACATGAATAGAACATTGCATTCAACACTTGCGGAGGATACATACTTTGCAGAAAAATTTGCAAAACTTGCTCATTTACTGAGTCATAAAGCAAATCTCAACAAATGTCAAAGGGTTTAAATCATACAGACCACATGTAATCAAGCTAAAGCTCATAACAAATTTATAAGTAGAAATCCCCACATACTTGGAAATTGGGAAACTCGGGAATAATCTAGAAGTAAAAAAGGAAATCATAATGGCTACTAGAAAATATTTGTTGTGAATCAAAACCAATATAAAACATTATTTATAGTATTATTTACAGTAAATTTATAATCTTAAATGAGAATGTTAGAAAAGAAAAAGGCTATGAAATAATAAGCTGAGAATCCATCTTAAGAAGCTATAAAAGAACAGCAAAATCAACCCAAGGAAGATGAAAGAAAAATAAAACACATGAGAGCAAAACGTAACAAAATAGAATAAAACCTATGATAGAGAAGACCAACAAAGCCAAAAGATTGGGTTTTTTTTTTTTGAGCAAGTTTAGCCTTGAGCTAACTGCTGCCAATCCTCCTCTTTTTCACTGAGGAAGACTGGCCCTGAGCTAACATCCATGCCCATCTTCCTCCACTTTCTGTGTGGGACGCCTGCCACAGCATGGCGTGCCAAGTGGTGCCATGTCCCCAGCGGGATCTGAACCGACAAACCCCAGGCCACCGAAGCAGAATGTGCACACTTAACCACTGCCCCACAGGGCTGGCCCCCAAAAGATTTTTTTTGAAAAGATAATTTACTCCTATATGTAGAAAACCCTAACTCCATCAAAAATCGGTTAGAACTAATAAAAAGTTCAGTAAAGTTGAGGCATACAAAATCAATGTACAAAAACTTGTTGCGTTTCTATACACTAATAATGAACTATAGAAAGAGAAATTAAGAAAATTCCATTTACGATTGCATCAAAAAGAATAAAATACCTAGGAATAAATTTAACCAAGGAGGTGAAAGACCTAGAGAGTGAAAACTACAAGACATTAATGAAAGAAACTGAAGAAGACACAAATAAATGAAAAGATATTCCATGCTCATGGATTGGAAGAATATTGTTAAAAGGTCCAAACTACCCAAAGCAACATATAGATTCAATGCAATCCCTATCAAAGTTCCAGGGGCATTTTTCACAGAAATAGAACAAACAATCCTAAAATTTGTATGGAACCACAAAAGACCCTGAATAACGAAAGTAATCCTGAGAAAGAAGAGCAAAGCTGGAGGCATCATGCTCCCTAATTTCAAACTATATTCCAAAGCTATAGTGATCAAAACCGTATGGTATTAGCATAAAAACAGACATAGATCAATGGAACAGAATAGAGAGCCCAGAAATAAACCCACACATATAAAGTCAATTAATTTATGACAAAGGAGTCAAGAATATATAATGAGGAAAGGACAGTCTCTTAATAAATGGTGTTGAGAAAACTGGACAGCCACATGCAAAAGAATAAAAGTAGACCACTATCTTAAACTATACATAAAAATTAACTCAAAATGGATTAAAGACTGTAATATGAGACCCACTTGTTTATTTTTGCTTTGATTGCCTTTGGGTGTCAAATAAAAGAAAAAATCATCACCAAGACCAATGTCATGGAGCTTACCCCCTATGTTTTCTTCTAGGAATTTTATGGTTTCAGGTCTCATATTGCCCCACACCTATTAGAATGGCTACTATCAAAAAGACAGGAAATAAGTGTTGGTGAGGATGTAGATGAGAGGGAACCCTGTGCATTGTTGGTAGGGACGTAAATTGGTCTAGCCTTTATAAAATACAGTATGGAGTTTCCTCAAAAAATTAAAAATAGAAATACCATATGATCCAGTAATTTCCCTTCTGCGTATTTATCCAAAGAAAACAAAAACACTAATTAGAAAAGATATACACGCCCCCATGTTCATTGCAACATTACTTAGAATAGCCAAGATATGGAAACAAACTACATGTCCACCAATGAATGAATAAAGAAAGAAAATGTGATACATAGATAGAGGTATATATCTATATATACATATAGATATAATTAAATATTATTCAGCCATAAAGAAGAGTGCTTGGTTTCCAGATGCCAAAACAAATGCTTTGCCATTGACAGTTCTCAGTAGAGTCATAACCTTTCAAAGGTGCTGCTGCTGCTGATGATGATGACAATGGTGATGATGATGATGATGACTTTTAGTATTGACATCTCACAGTTTACAAGCCCAACCCACAGGCAGTGACCAAGACATCACAATGACAAGCATCCACATTTTATTAAAAACAGCAATAACAATAATAGATAATATCTATTCAGCACACACTATATTCCAGCCTTGCTCTAAATATTATGTAATTGTTATCTAATTTAATCCTTATGACCACTATATATAGTAAACTCCATTATTATCCCATTTAAACAGATGTAGAAACTGAAGCCAAAAATCGTTGTGACTTTCTCAAAGACACATCAAGAGTAAACGGTGAGAAAAGTCTGCCAGACTCCAGAGAGCATATTATATTTTTAATCATGACACAAAACAAACATGACATTAAAACATGCTGCCAATGACTGTTCAATGCATTTATTCCTCCACATCATCAGACAGGAACATTGGAATTTCTCATCTTGATTGCACATCATGATTGATAAGAAACTTCAGCTGATTCCAGCATTCAGTCCCCTCAAGAAACTTATCGAGTAGGATTATATCTTATAGATGAGAAAAGAAAGGTCATAAGGAGTAAACATTTCCCCAAGTTTAAAAGGCACGTGAGTGGGGGGCGAGCCCCACGGCATAGTGGTTAGGTTTGGCACACTCCACTTGGGAGGCCCAGGTTCATGGGTTCAGATCCCTGGTTAGGATCCCAGGTGCAGACCCACAACACTTGTCAGCCATGCTGTGGCAGTGACCCACATACAAAATAGAGGAAGATTGGTACAAATGCTAGCTCAGGGAGAATCATTCTCAGCAAGAAAAAAAAAGGCACCTGAGGAACAAGCTATAGAGCACGTCATCTGATGTTTTTGCACTACATCATGTGTCCCAGGGTCACATTGCATCAACTGCTACCAACAATGACAATCACTTCACTACCTTTAATAATAACCTGTTCTCCATGTATGTCATCTCAATAATAACTTCAATGACTCTCTCAAGTAGTTACACATGGTACAAACTAGGAAATAGAGATTCAGAGTTAAGTAACTGACCAAGATCAGACTGAAAATAGGAACAGAGAAAGGATTCCCATTCTGTCTCCAGGATGCCAAAGCCCAGATGTGAAAATGAAAGATATTGATGGTGCGGTTGATGATTAAAATAAAAATGATGTGTTTATCAGTTTGCAATGTGCTCATATCCACACTACCCTCACTGAAGAGCACTTCCAGCACACCTACAGACTTCTAAGTCTCAGCTGGCTCCTCTCTGAAGAAAGCATTCCATCTTCCATGTCCCTCAACATGCACTCACACTCACAGACATACACACAGGGCACCCTGTATTGCCCACTAAATCCTAGTGTACTAATGACCCCCAAAATCCATTGTCCGCAAGACAATGAAATTAAAACTGTTCAAAAGTTGTCTTAAAAAGGGAATTAAATTTGAAGAGATGCTTCCAGGTGAATCCTAGTTCAGTCTCATTCAGACAATCCATGGGGAAAACTTGCCACATCACAGGAAACTCCAAACTACGTCTCTACCTTGATGCCTCATCATCGTGGTCCACAGCCTTCATATGGGTCCATATTTGCAAACCTCTGTTACAGTAACTTGTAAATCTCAGTGACCTGAATAGAGAAAAACATACCGAAGTCCTTGAACTCTGTAATACTTAGAGCCTAGCTTTATTTAAGAAAGCTTCTGCTCTAATTTCTCTGCCTCAGAAGGAAATTAGAAACCAAACCAGCATCTCTCACTTCCTGCTCCTGGACTTCTCTGAACACCCAGAGCAGCAGCCTCTC
>NW_025795289.1:0-8489 GCF_021613505.1 Equus quagga
TCTACCTGTGGCTCTCACCTGACAGTGGTCACTCTCTTCTATGGGACACTCTTTCTGGTGTATTTCCAGCCCTCATCCTCCTACTCAGCAGATACTGGAATGGTAGTGTCTGTGGTATACACAATGGTCACCCCCATGCTGAACCCCTTTATCTACAGCCTGAGGAACAGGGACATGAAGGCCACTTTGTGGCAACTCCTTGGCTTGGGAAGATGGTCTATCCCATAAAGAATCCTTTTCCAGAAGAAAAGTCCAGGCTTTTTGAAATGCCTTCCTCATTAGACTTCTCTATTATGATTTTGAAAAGCTCAAGGTTAAGGCAGGATGGATGCTCAGCATCACAAGCAGGTTTAACAAAGAAAGGATGCCTGACTTGGCAGGACTGAAACAGGACCAATCGGCTGAAGACAGTGCTGCAGGCTAGAGAGAGGGAGTGACCAGCGATCCCTACAGGGTATCAAAGCAAAAATTGCACCAGACAAATTTAAACAGGGACGGAAGACTTTATTCAAGTCTGTTGCAATAGGGAGAGAGAGCAGAACACTGTTTAAACTCAGGTCCACCAAAACAAAGGGTGGGAGGATTTTTAAGTGCTGAGATGAGTACAAAACACAGGCCATCTGTATTTCATAACTGGTTTTACCTAAAGGAAAAATATGCTTACCATACCTTTATGACAGGATGTAGTTTTGCAACTTGGAACAAGCATCAACCACCAGAGTTAAGCTTCTACTCTACCTCAATATATGTGCATTGTAAAAGAATGTAAAACACAAAAAACTAGGAAAAAGAAAGAGATCACTCACCATCCCTCCATTTAAAGACAATCATTGTTAATATTTTACATCATTACCTGTCTGTCTTTTTCTAAATGCTCTCGTTTTTGCTTTGATGAGAAAATTCTGTAAGCACAATTGTATATAAATTTTTTTACTTAATCTATAACATGAGTTGTCTCCCTATGACTTCTGGATCTTTCTTTTTCTATAGCAATATTGAGGGGGCATTGTGCAATATGATTGCTCTTTTCCTCAGAAAAACACTGAAGAAAGGAATCTTATTTTGGAAGGAAGGTAAAGAATCATAAAAAATAGTTGTGCAGCAAGTGGGTGGTAAAGAGAAAGCTGGGTAGAGAACAGAACTGGATACGGGCCCCTCTTCCCACATTAAAGCCTTCTCAGCCCAGAAGAAGGGAGCAGAGGCAGGCGGGTTTCCCTGGGCAAGAAGATGCCTCTCACTGGAGGATGGCACTTAGGATGACTGGGACGGGGGACAAGGAGCAGCAAGTGCTACTTAGGGTAATCAAACAGTATCAATAGCGCTTTATATTGAATTGCATCAGCTTTTTGTACATTAAAAATATATGTCGTTGGGGGCCGGCCCCGTGGCCGAGTGGTTAAGTTCATGTACTCCACTGTAGGCAGCCCAGTGTTTCGTTGGTTCGAATCCTGGACGCGGACATGGCACCGCTCATCCAGCCATGCTGAGGTGGCATCCCACTTGCCACAACTAGAAGGACCCACAACTAAGAATATACAACTATGTACAGGGGAGCTTTAGGGAGAAAAAGGAAAAAAATAAAATCTTTAAAAAGAAAATATATATACATATCCTTGTCTACTTTGTTTTTCTGACATTCCCAGTTAATACTTCATCTTTTAACTTTGGGACCTTTTTTTATGTAAAGTTTTCAATTTGTATATTATATATCAAGAGGCTTCCCTCTTTGTGGCCTCTTCTGCTTGTGATATAATGAGAAAAATCTCTATGCAGATTCAAATGAATAGTTGACTTTTTTTCATTTTCTCATGGTGCATTATTTTTTAATGAAACATTTTAAAAGGAAATAACATAGTTCAAGTGGTTCTTTCCCAACACATTCCTCTCATTTTCTGCAAGAATTTTCTCCCTTTTTTCTTCTTTTGGTTTCTTTGTTTCACACAATTCTTAACAGATAGAAATGCAGAGTGTCTCTGAGCTGTCAATCTCTCTTATACACCAGCTACATTCTACTTCACGGTCTTTACTCACACGTCTTCCTCTCCGTGGTGACTTCTCCTTCTCCAGGCCAACTAAGACCCACTCCTCTACAACCTCTATCTAGTCCCGCTGCTCACAGAGATCACCTGAAGGAATTTCTTCTTTAATTTGCCTCTTTGTATTAATGTGTGTTGAAGCTATAGAGACTTATTCAAATGGAGTAAACTATACACATAGGAATACTTTGTAATTCTCTTTAGTAGGTTAACTTCAATGTTCGGTCCTTCTCTAATAGAATGATAGAGTTTGAAGTATCCAGATGTCTCAGATATTGTGGCAAAAGCTAGGTCAATGGTGAATATTCTGATTCCTGGTCACCAAGGACAGCAAATATAGAAGCAGACCCACCTTGGAAAGAAATACAGAATCTATCGTGGAACGTATTCAGAGCTCCCCTCCAAGTAGTTCTTTAATTTCAACTGGAATTACCAAAAGAGAGCAGTGCATTCAGTCTAAGGATGGCAACTACACAGCCAACCAAGGCTAGGTGCCAACTTCACAGACAACTCCAGGCACAAAGGACCTTACCTGAACACAAAGTGCTGCAAATAGGTCTTCCTAACTCAGAGCTCACCCTCATTTTGCTACCTGTGCTGCCGCCCAACTCCCCAAATCTACATACATAAGAAGGAAAGCTCATAGACAAATAAGCAAAAGACTAGAATAGATATGTCACAAGAAATGTATAGGTTAAGTGTCAATAAACATTGAAAGTTTCTCAACCACTATCAGTCATCAGGAAAATGCACACTAAAGCCACAATGCAACACCAGCAAACGCCTGCCTGAATGACTACAACTACAGAGACAGATGAAATAAGTAATTGTAGCACATGAAGCAGCAGTATCTTTCAGACGCTGCTGGTGAGAGTGTAAATTTGTACAACAGTAGAATTACTTCACGGTATCTACTAAAGCTGACATGTGCATTATGGTATGATCCAGAAACTCCATTCATAAGGATATATCCAAGAGGAATCCACAAGTCTGGAATAAAAATGTTCACAGCAGTGCTATTTGTTATAGCCAAAAACTGGAGACAAGTCAAATGCCCACCAACAGTAACATCGACAAATAAATTCTAGGTTATTCACCAATCCAATTCTACACAGCAATGAAAACAAATAGACTACTGTTAAGTGTAAATAAATGGATATAACTCTCATATTATCGGGTAAAAGGAGTCTGATACAATAAAGCAAGTACTGGAAGATTCCATATGTGTAAAGTTCAAAAACAGGTACACTCACCAATAAAATAAAAGTTGAGTTGTTTGGGGAGAGGGGAGAAGATTGGTAATTTAAAGGATACCCAAAGAGGGTTTCTGGGCTGTTGTTCATATTCTGTTTCATGACCTGGCTGCTGGCTTAATAGATGTGTTCAAGTTGAAAAAATTCACCAAGCCATACATTTATTACTTTGGGCACTTTTATGTATATCTTAATTCCTCAATTAAACATTTACTTGAAAACTTGAAAGCTAAATGCATAAAGATTGAAAATAGAAAGTTGAAAAACCATATACTATAAAAATATAGGCATAGCTATATCATTATCAAACAATTAGACTTTAAGACAAAGCATTATTACAGATATAAAGTTTCATGTTATAAGCATGAAATTTTTCATTCACCAGGAAGATACAACAGTTCTAAAATTTTTGAGTAAAATAATTGCCATAAATAGACATTTAAAATTGATAGAACAACAAAGAGAACAAGACAAAAACACACTCTTAGTAGAAGATACTTAACAGAAGATACTTCTGTTAGTCATTGATAGGACAAGTAGGGCAAAAAAATCAGTAAATATATAAAAGATTTGAAAAGCACAATAAACAATACTAACCTAATGCACACATATAAAATATTGCATCCAATACTTGTGGAGAACACATTCTTTTCAAGCACACAGGAACATTTTAAAAACTTGACTGTATACTGAGCCATAAAGCAAATCTCAACAAATTTCAAAGGATTGAAATCATACAGAACATGATGCAACTAAGCTAAACATCAATAATAAAACTATAACTTGAAAACTCCCCAGATAACCAGGAATTAAAGAACATAGTTAGAAATTATCTAGGAGTCAAATTTTAAAAATGGTAAACGTTAAAAAATATTTCATATGAATGGAAACCAATATGCTGCATAAGGGAAAATGTGGGATGCAACTAAAACATTATTTAAGGGAAAGTTATAGCCATACATATAAAACTTAAAAAAAGAGGGAAAGCTGCAAAATACAAAGTAAGCATCCAGCATGAATACAAAAGGAATAGCAAAATCAATGCAAGAACAGTGAAAGAAAGATAGAGAAAAAATACTGAAATAGAAAGAAAATACAATAGAGAGGGTCGAAGAAGCTAAAACATTATTCTTTGAAAATATCAACAAAACTTATATCCCTCTGATGAAACTGATCAATAACTAATAAGAAAAAAATAAAGACATCTCTTCAGATATTAAAATAAAATGAGAGGATGTTATGAATAATGTTATGTCAATAAATTTGAAATTTTAGATAAAAGAGACAAACCACTATAAAAATATAGCATTAAAACTGATGTAAGAAGAAATTTAAAATCTGAATAGATCTATAACCATCGAGAAAATTAAATCAGTACTCAAAATCTTTTTTCAAAGAAAATTCCTGGCCCAGATGGCTAAAACAGGGGATTCACTAAAAAAAAAATATTTTCAAGAAAGAATTAATTCTTATCTTACCAAACTCTTCCAGATAATAAAACATAAGAGATATCCACAAGACTCCTTTATGAGATAAGCAAACCTTGGCATCAAAAGCTGACAATGTCATTACATAAAAGGGCAATTACAATCCGATCTCATTAATGAATATAAACTTACAAAATACTAGCAAAACAAATCCACCAGAGCATAAGAAAAGATAATTTTTCATGATCACGTTGGATTTTTCCAGTAATGCAAGGTTGGTTTAACTTCAAAAATTAGTCAAAGACCTTTTCCTCTTTCAGAGATTATGTCTAGAGGCATACAAAAGGGTTTAGCATTTGAGGAACTGTGACAGGTTATCCTACAGTAGAACCTCTAACAAAACTAGACTGTCCCAAACCCCTGATAGTAGGTTTGCATTTATACTAAGAAGGTGAGAAAGCACCAAAATCTACATGTGGCGTGTGGCCAGGACTACTTTAAGAGTTTTGTTCTCTGACACCTAAAGTTCTTATAAAGCTGTCTAAAACAATCAAACAAACAAACACTCACACACATGCCAGTAGAGTCTATGATGCTTCCATATGTGCTAAATTGTCCATTTCAGGATCAAACATGCTTTCCTTATTGTCTTAGTCAGCCCGTGCTGCCTTAACAAAATACCACAGACTCAGTGGTTTAAAAAATAGACAATTGCTTTCTCACAATCCTGGAGGCTGGGAGCCCAAGATCAGAGTGCCATCATGGTCAGATTCTGGTGAAAGCTTGCCACTCTGGCTTGCCACCTTCTCTCTATGTCCTCACATGGCAGAGAGAGCAAAATCTCTCTCCTTTCCTCTTTTTATAAGGTTGTGGTCCTATCAGATTAGGGCTCTATCCTTAAAACCTCATTTAACTTTAATTATATGTTAAAGACCATGTCTCCAGATAGCCACAGTGGGGGTCAGGGCTTCAACATATGAAATTTGGGGGGACATAATTTGGTCCACAGTACTTACTGAGGAGCAAAAATTCATTGCAAAATGTTGACAGCACAAGCAGAGTCAGAAAGCAAAATGTTTTAAATAGTTATATATTTTTGTCTGGTAAAAAAAATCTAAATGCTTTTAAAAATCAATCAAAGTAATTCCAGTGGGCTGGGACTCAGGGGGCGACAGTCTAGAATTGCTTCATCTTGTCTCTAGAAAGTCTGGGATTGGGTCCCAGGAGACCCTGTATGTGAATAGTTGGCAGTTCCTCTTGAGTCTTCAGTCTGTGCAGCTGCAGCAGAGAGGGAAGGTCTCTGGAGCTCCAATCATGTCTTTCTGGAGAGGCAAAGGAGCAGGGAACCCACCCTCCTTGGTGATAGAGTCAGGCACTGAGGTTGGCCAGCACTTCCAGGTAAGCACTAAGGCACTGGCATGGGGAGGGAGACCACAGTCTACCAAAAGCCCTACGTGTACACAGGCACATGCACTAACACACACACACATAGCCCATTAGAACTTCTCCCTTTTCCCTTTTCTTTCCTACATCTCTCTCACTCTCTGCCTATTATTTCCCAGATCCTCTGGTCTCCATGAGCAGTGCCAATCTCAGGTGTTCATCAGGTTCCTGATGGTCCAGCCTGAGGTCATTATGGAGAGTCGCAGACTTCCCTTCCTCAAGCTCCATCAGTGACAGCACGTAGCACCTGTGCAATAACAAAACCTGTGGATATGAGAACTTTGTAAATGGAAGAGCATTTTATTAATAAAGGGCACATCACTTCATTTTCATCACCAACCTCACCATCACAGCATCAGTTCTAAGATCACATCCACTTGGACAGGAGTGGTTCATAGAATCACTCTCACCACCACCCTTGGCCATTACCAGCACTATACTCTGCTACCGCTATTTGCAATTTACTAAACCTGCTCACATTCTTTCTTTTTTTTAATTAGAGTCAGTGAATAACTGTTTAAAATAGATTTATTTATTCCCATTGTACAGTTAATGATACCTGGCTTTGCGTGATTAAGTTATTTGACCGAGTTTACCATCGGTTTTCAGATGCCAAAGCAGATGCTCTGTCAGTGATAGTTCTGACTAGAGTCATAACCCCACAAAGACAGTGATGGTGATGATGATGATGGCTCTTCATCTCAAACCTCATAATTCACAAACCTGTCTCCTCTCAAACAGTGACCAGGACCAATGACACGGGGTGAAGCACTCTCATGTATTAACAACAACAATAACAACAACAGCTAATATTTACTGAGTACTTACTATGTGCCAGCCTTGGTCTAAATATTTTATAATCACTATCTAATTTAATCCTCACGACCATGTATACAGTAAATTCTAGTATTACTCATATAAACAGATGTGAAAGCTGAAGACCAGAAAGACTTTCTCAAAGGCACACAGAGAGCAAAGAGTGGGGAAGTTCAGACTCCAGAGGGGACATTATATTTTTAATCACCATACTAAACAAGTGTGACATTAACACATGCTGCCTCTGGCTGTCGATTGCACTCATCCCTCCACGCCATCAAACAGGGACATTGGAATTTCTCATTTTGACTGCACGTCATGGTTCATGAAGAAACTTCTATTAATCCAGCATTTTTCTCCTCAGTAAACCTATCAGGTGGTGTTATTATTTGACCTAAACACAAAGAAAGCAACCTCAAAGGGGGCATTTACCTAAGTGAAAAAAGACATGTGAGAAGCAGCGCTATAAAGCATATTGTCTGATGCTAAACCTTGCATCATGGATCCCAGCCTCACATTCCATCAACTCCTATCGACAATGACAATAAGAATCATTCCCTTAATTGAGTCCTGCCCTCCATTTTCGTTATATTGGTAAGAACTTCAATGACTCTATGAAGCAAGTACACATCATACAAGCTAGAAAACAGGGACTTTGGGAGCTTAAGTAACTTTCCCAAGAACATACTCCAGAGAACGGGCAGAGAAAGAACTCCCAACCAGTCTCTAGGCTCCAAAGACTGTAATCTTAAAACTGCTGCCATTGATGGTGAAGCTGATGACAATAATGAACACAACATACCCTTTATTGACAAAGTACTTTTCAGTCAACAAAGTTTAAATATTTGCATTAATTCATTGGAGTAGTCTTCAAATACAAAAAGACGAAGCACTCCCAACACACCTAGAGACTCTTTCTTCCATTTATCTCAATAAAAGCACACATTCACACATATACACACAACACCTCATGTTGCCCACTAAATCCTAGTATATGCATGACCTCAAAGGACTCCGTAATAAGGCAATAAGATTGAACAAGTGTTCTAAAGCTTAAAAATAAATTAAAAGTTGTAGAGGTTTATTCTCGGTGAAGACCAATTTAGCCTCATTCAGACACATGAGGCAGGAATCTAGAAAACAAATTACACTCCATCACGATGCCTGATTATCATAATCCACAGTCTTCATATTGGTACATATGTGACACCTGCCGTTATAGTTAGTAATGAATCTCAGGGACCTCTTCAAGGAATAGAGAAAAAAAGACAAAGTTCTCAGATGCTGTAATATTTACAGCATATCTTTATTTAAGCAAGATTCTGCTCTAATTTCTCTGCCTTAGAAGGAAATTAGAAACCAAACCAGCATCTCTCACTTCCTGCTCTTGGGCTTCTCTGAGCACCCAGAGCAACAGCCTCTCCAGTTTGGGCTCTTCCTGGGCATGTACCTGGTCACTGTGTTGGTGAACCTGCTCATCATCCTGGCCATTGGCTCTGATCAGCACCTCCACA
>NW_025795290.1:0-7607 GCF_021613505.1 Equus quagga
GAGAGGCTGCTGCTCTGGGTGTTCAGAGAAGTCCAGGAGCAGGAAGTGAGAGATGCTGGTTTGGTTTCTAATTTCCTTCTGAGGCAGAGAAATTAGAGCAGAAGCTTTCTTAAATAAAGCTAGGCTCTAAGTATTACAGAGTTCAAGGACTTCGGTATGTTTTTCTCTATTCAGGTCACTGAGATTTACAAGTTACTGTAACAGAGGTTTGCAAATATGGACCCATATGAAGGCTGTGGACCACGATGATGAGGCATCAAGGTAGAGACGTAGTTTGGAGTTTCCTGTGATGTGGCAAGTTTTCCCCATGGATTGTCTGAATGAGACTGAACTAGGATTCACCTGGAAGCATCTCTTCAAATTTAATTCCCTTTTTAAGACAACTTTTGAACAGTTTTAATTTCATTGTCTTGCGGACAATGGATTTTGGGGGTCATTAGTACACTAGGATTTAGTGGGCAATACAGGGTGCCCTGTGTGTATGTCTGTGAGTGTGAGTGCATGTTGAGGGACATGGAAGATGGAATGCTTTCTTCAGAGAGGAGCCAGCTGAGACTTAGAAGTCTGTAGGTGTGCTGGAAGTGCTCTTCAGTGAGGGTAGTGTGGATATGAGCACATTGCAAACTGATAAACACATCATTTTTATTTTAATCATCAACCGCACCATCAATATCTTTCATTTTCACATCTGGGCTTTGGCATCCTGGAGACAGAATGGGAATCCTTTCTCTGTTCCTATTTTCAGTCTGATCTTGGTCAGTTACTTAACTCTGAATCTCTATTTCCTAGTTTGTACCATGTGTAACTACTTGAGAGAGTCATTGAAGTTATTATTGAGATGACATACATGGAGAACAGGTTATTATTAAAGGTAGTGAAGTGATTGTCATTGTTGGTAGCAGTTGATGCAATGTGACCCTGGGACACATGATGTAGTGCAAAAACATCAGATGACGTGCTCTATAGCTTGTTCCTCAGGTGCCTTTTTTTTTCTTGCTGAGAATGATTCTCCCTGAGCTAGCATTTGTACCAATCTTCCTCTATTTTGTATGTGGGTCACTGCCACAGCATGGCTGACAAGTGTTGTGGGTCTGCACCTGGGATCCTAACCAGGGATCTGAACCCATGAACCTGGGCCTCCCAAGTGGAGTGTGCCAAACCTAACCACTATGCCGTGGGGCTCGCCCCCCACTCACGTGCCTTTTAAACTTGGGGAAATGTTTACTCCTTATGACCTTTCTTTTCTCATCTATAAGATATAATCCTACTCGATAAGTTTCTTGAGGGGACTGAATGCTGGAATCAGCTGAAGTTTCTTATCAATCATGATGTGCAATCAAGATGAGAAATTCCAATGTTCCTGTCTGATGATGTGGAGGAATAAATGCATTGAACAGTCATTGGCAGCATGTTTTAATGTCATGTTTGTTTTGTGTCATGATTAAAAATATAATATGCTCTCTGGAGTCTGGCAGACTTTTCTCACCGTTTACTCTTGATGTGTCTTTGAGAAAGTCACAACGATTTTTGGCTTCAGTTTCTACATCTGTTTAAATGGGATAATAATGGAGTTTACTATATATAGTGGTCATAAGGATTAAATTAGATAACAATTACATAATATTTAGAGCAAGGCTGGAATATAGTGTGTGCTGAATAGATATTATCTATTATTGTTATTGCTGTTTTTAATAAAATGTGGATGCTTGTCATTGTGATGTCTTGGTCACTGCCTGTGGGTTGGGCTTGTAAACTGTGAGATGTCAATACTAAAAGTCATCATCATCATCATCACCATTGTCATCATCATCAGCAGCAGCAGCACCTTTGAAAGGTTATGACTCTACTGAGAACTGTCAATGGCAAAGCATTTGTTTTGGCATCTGGAAACCAAGCACTCTTCTTTATGGCTGAATAATATTTAATTATATCTATATGTATATATAGATATATACCTCTATCTATGTATCACATTTTCTTTCTTTATTCATTCATTGGTGGACATGTAGTTTGTTTCCATATCTTGGCTATTCTAAGTAATGTTGCAATGAACATGGGGGCGTGTATATCTTTTCTAATTAGTGTTTTTGTTTTCTTTGGATAAATACGCAGAAGGGAAATTACTGGATCATATGGTATTTCTATTTTTAATTTTTTGAGGAAACTCCATACTGTATTTTATAAAGGCTAGACCAATTTACGTCCCTACCAACAATGCACAGGGTTCCCTCTCATCTACATCCTCACCAACACTTATTTCCTGTCTTTTTGATAGTAGCCATTCTAATAGGTGTGGGGCAATATGAGACCTGAAACCATAAAATTCCTAGAAGAAAACATAGGGGGTAAGCTCCATGACATTGGTCTTGGTGATGATTTTTTCTTTTATTTGACACCCAAAGGCAATCAAAGCAAAAATAAACAAGTGGGTCTCATATTACAGTCTTTAATCCATTTTGAGTTAATTTTTATGTATAGTTTAAGATAGTGGTCTACTTTTATTCTTTTGCATGTGGCTGTCCAGTTTTCTCAACACCATTTATTAAGAGACTGTCCTTTCCTCATTATATATTCTTGACTCCTTTGTCATAAATTAATTGACTTTATATGTGTGGGTTTATTTCTGGGCTCTCTATTCTGTTCCATTGATCTATGTCTGTTTTTATGCTAATACCATACGGTTTTGATCACTATAGCTTTGGAATATAGTTTGAAATTAGGGAGCATGATGCCTCCAGCTTTGCTCTTCTTTCTCAG
Organism: Equus quagga; assembly: GCF_021613505.1. Lineage (NCBI taxonomy): Eukaryota > Metazoa > Chordata > Mammalia > Perissodactyla > Equidae > Equus > Equus quagga. Next base: position 2,758 of record NW_025795290.1, read on the forward strand.
GATTACTTTCGTTATTCAGGGTCTTTTGTGGTTCCATACAAATTTTAGGATTGTTTGTTCTATTTCTGTGAAAAATGCCCCTGGAACTTTGATAGGGATTGCATTGAATCTATATGTTGCTTTGGGTAGTTTGGACCTTTTAACAATATTCTTCCAATCCATGAGCATGGAATATCTTTTCATTTATTTGTGTCTTCTTCAGTTTCTTTCATTAATGTCTTGTAGTTTTCACTCTCTAGGTCTTTCACCTCCTTGGTTAAATTTATTCCTAGGTATTTTATTCTTTTTGATGCAATCGTAAATGGAATTTTCTTAATTTCTCTTTCTATAGTTCATTATTAGTGTATAGAAACGCAACAAGTTTTTGTACATTGATTTTGTATGCCTCAACTTTACTGAACTTTTTATTAGTTCTAACCGATTTTTGATGGAGTTAGGGTTTTCTACATATAGGAGTAAATTATCTTTTCAAAAAAAATCTTTTGGGGGCCAGCCCTGTGGGGCAGTGGTTAAGTGTGCACATTCTGCTTCGGTGGCCTGGGGTTTGTCGGTTCAGATCCCGCTGGGGACATGGCACCACTTGGCACGCCATGCTGTGGCAGGCGTCCCACACAGAAAGTGGAGGAAGATGGGCATGGATGTTAGCTCAGGGCCAGTCTTCCTCAGTGAAAAAGAGGAGGATTGGCAGCAGTTAGCTCAAGGCTAAACTTGCTCAAAAAAAAAAAACCCAATCTTTTGGCTTTGTTGGTCTTCTCTATCATAGGTTTTATTCTATTTTGTTACGTTTTGCTCTCATGTGTTTTATTTTTCTTTCATCTTCCTTGGGTTGATTTTGCTGTTCTTTTATAGCTTCTTAAGATGGATTCTCAGCTTATTATTTCATAGCCTTTTTCTTTTCTAACATTCTCATTTAAGATTATAAATTTACTGTAAATAATACTATAAATAATGTTTTATATTGGTTTTGATTCACAACAAATATTTTCTAGTAGCCATTATGATTTCCTTTTTTACTTCTAGATTATTCCCGAGTTTCCCAATTTCCAAGTATGTGGGGATTTCTACTTATAAATTTGTTATGAGCTTTAGCTTGATTACATGTGGTCTGTATGATTTAAACCCTTTGACATTTGTTGAGATTTGCTTTATGACTCAGTAAATGAGCAAGTTTTGCAAATTTTTCTGCAAAGTATGTATCCTCCGCAAGTGTTGAATGCAATGTTCTATTCATGTCCATTAAGTTAATATTGTTTATTGTGCCTTTCAAAAGTTCGATACCTTTACTGAATTTTCAAAATCTATTTATTCTATCAATTACCATGAGAAGCGTGTTAAAATCTCCCACTAAGAGTGAGTTTTTCCAGTTCTCCTTGTCTATTAATTTTTCTTTATGTATATTTGTGGTTTTTCATTACTGAAGAATAATAGAATTGTGTATTTTCCTGAATTAAAGATTTCATTCTTATAACATGAACCTTTATATCAACAATAATGCTTTTTGCCTTGAAGTCTATTTGTTTGATAATAATAGAGCTATGCCAATATTTTTATGGTACATGAGTTTCCAACTCTTATTTTCAATCTTTCTTTATGTTTGTTGAGTAAACATTTTATTGAAGAAATAGTTATTGAAGCATACAGAAAATGCACAAAACCACACATGTATACTGTATTGAACTTTCTCAAAGTTAACACAACTTTATCACCAGTACCCACATTATGTAACAGAACACAACCAGCACCCCGGAATCCTCCCTCAGGTCCTTGTTTAGAGACAGTCAGAATTTATATTTGTTAATAATTGTATAACACAAAATGGAGAGAAATCACTTACAGAAAGTGATAGGGAAGTGTTGAGAGAGAACAAGTTTAATGATGTAATGTCATTCTAAAGTAATATGTGGTTACCTTAAAAGATAATGTATTTCACAAGAAAATGAAAGAAGGTTGACTATTTGCATGAATTCTGCATAGGGAAGGATTTTTAAGTAATAACTCCAGCAAAGGAGGTTACAAGGAAGATGTCTTGGTTTGATAATTAAAAAAAATAAAAATTTCCTTAAAAAAAATCCCACAAAGTTAAGAGAGAAAAAGTTAACTAGGAACATTGCCAAGACAAGACAAGGATATATGTTTGGTATAAAAAGGCCTATATAATTCAATAAAAAAACTCCCAGTAGGTAATGGGCAAATGACATTAACAGGTAATTAATAAGAGAATTTAAAAAATTGGTTATCAAACTCAGGACAATAATTCCCTTACCAATAATCAAATAAAGACTAAAGCAAGGAGATACAATTTTGGCTATCATATTAATTACAATTAAGGTGAAAATTGAACATCAAACTATGGAGAGCACATAGTCAAAAGGGCACTCTCATCTGGGAATGTTGGCAACATGGATAAAAAGTCCTAAAAATATTCTACTTAGACATCATACTTTTGAAATTATTAAAAGTAACAGACTATGAATATAAAAATAATTTCTTTTCAGAGACTTTCATTGCACCATTTTTCATAATAGTGAAAGCTTAGAAATCCCCTAATCATCCAACAATGGTGAAATGTTGTAGAAATCATGGACCTTTCTTCTGACGTAAACTTACAGAGCCAAATCTTCAGGAAGAGTTGTTAATATGGAGGCAACTCATGTATAAGATCAAGCAAAAAGGTATATATAATTGTACCTCCAGTATTTTCTCAACAAAGTAAAAGACAAAAGCAATTAGGAAAAGATAGGAGGGAAATGATGTAAAATATTATCAGTGATTGGCTTTAAATGGAAGGATAGTGAGTGTTTTTTTCCTTCTTTTTCCTATTTGTTTATGTTTTACAAATTACTATAATGTGCATATATTGCTCTGCAGTAGAGACAAATGATATAAACCAGAGTTTAAAATCAAAGAATCAAGGACTTTTTCCAATAGCTAATAATCACTGACTGTCAGAGTCTTAGATCTAATACCAGCTGTGTGAGTTTGGACTTGTCCCCTGACCTGTCCGTGCTTAGTTTCCTCTCCTAGAATTGTTCTTGCTCATAGTTCCAGAAAACAATGTGTCTTGTTGGCTGGGCTATCTCTGTGTGAAGGTTAATCCCTATGAGTGAATTCTCCCAAAGCTGGGCTTGGAAATGGTCCCTGAAACTCAGAGCACTTGATCCTTTCAGGTCTTGTCAACATTTCTTGTAGTGGGTGGGACCTGTTAGTCATAGTGTGAGCTGCTAACTAGGCTTCCTCCTGGAACCTGAGTTCTGTCTGATATCATTCTTTCGGTGACTCCAACTCTGATTGGAATCTGCTTGGACACCTATACCCTCTAATCATGTCATTCTTGTCCAAGATGGCCTTAACATTTCTCTCAGCTTCACTAAAATTTTGACAGACTTTTTCTGAGTTTAGGCTCTTGACCTGTTTCCTTGAACATTTACTTTAGAAAAATTGTAATTACGGAGAACAGATTGGTGGTTACCAGAGAGAATATGGGTGGAAGACATGAGTAATGGAGCACATATGTATGGTGACAGATGGATACTAGAGTTCTGGTGGTGAACGCAATGCAGTTGAAACAGAAGCCGAAATCTAGTGATGTGCACCTGAAGTTCAAAAATGTTGTAAACCAATGAGACCTTAATAAAATAAAAAAATTAATAATAAACAGTTAAAAAAATTAAAACGTGTAATTATAAATTCTTTATCTGCCTGGTTGAGATGCAAATCTTTTTTTGTTTGGTCAGGAAGATTGGCTCTGAGCTAACATCTGTTGCCAATATTCCTCTATTTGCTCGAGGAAGATTGTTGCTGAGCTAATATCGATGCCAATCTTCCTCTATTTTGTATGTGGGATGCTGCCACAGCATGGCTTGATGAATGGTGTGTAGGTCCATGCCCAGGATCTGAACCCGCGAACCCTGGGCTGCCGAAGCAGAGCACACGAACTTAACAACTAGGCCACAGGGCCGGCCCCAAGACGTAAATCTTTTAAAAAGCTTTTTGCCAGTTTTGCAACTCAGGAATGCCCCATCTCAGTAAATGAGAGCCATCTATTTGAAATGTAGTGAATAAGGAAAGTAGCCCCCATCACCCAGTCTTTGTGGGAGGGTGGAAGCGTAACTGCAGTGGACAATGCTTTGTTCCAAGTTGCAAAACTACATCCTGTCATAAAGACATGAGAAGTATATTTTTCCTGTGGGTAAAGCCAATTAAGAAATACAGATGACCTGTGTTTTTCCACTCATCCCAGCTCTTAAAAATCTCCTGCCTTTTGTTTCAGTGGACTTGAGTTTAGACCGAGTTCTGCTCTCCCCCCATTGCAAAATCTTGAATAAAGTCTTCCTTGCCTGTTTAACTTTGGTGCAATTTTTGCTTTGACCCTGTATGGATTGCTGGTCACTCCCTCATTCTAGGCTGCAGCAGTGTTATTGCACAGTTGGTCCTGTTTCAGTCCTGCCAACTCAGGCATCTTTGTTTGTTAAAGCTGTTTGTGATGCTGAGCATCCATCCTGCCTTAACCTTGAGGTTTTCAAAATTGTGATAGAGAAGTCTAATGAGGAAGGCATTTCAAAAAGCCTGGTCTTTACTCTGGGGAAGGACTCTTTATGGGGTAGAACATTTTTTCCAGCCTAAGAGTCTCCACAAAGCCCTTTTCATGTCGCTGTTCCTCAGACTGTAGATAAAGGGGTTCAGCACGGGGGTGACCATTGTGTATACCACAGATGCCACCATGCCAGTATCTGCTGAGTAGGAGCATGAGGGCTGGAAATACACCAGAAAGAGTGTCCCATAGAAGAGAGTGACCACTGTCAAGTGAGAGCCACAGGTAGAGAAGACTTTGTGCTTCCCCCCAGCAGAGG
>NW_025795291.1:0-8489 GCF_021613505.1 Equus quagga
TGTGGAGGTGCTGATCAGAGCCAATGGCCAGGATGATGAGCAGGTTCACCAACACAGTGACCAGGTACATGCCCAGGAAGAGCCCAAACTGGAGAGGCTGTTGCTCTGGGTGCTCAGAGAAGCCCAAGAGCAGGAAGTGAGAGATGCTGGTTTGGTTTCTAATTTCCTTCTAAGGCAGAGAAATTAGAGCAGAATCTTGCTTAAATAAAGATATGCTGTAAATATTACAGCATCTGAGAACTTTGTCTTTTTTTCTCTATTCCTTGAAGAGGTCCCTGAGATTCATTACTAACTATAACGGCAGGTGTCACATATGTACCAATATGAAGACTGTGGATTATGATAATCAGGCATCGTGATGGAGTGTAATTTGTTTTCTAGATTCCTGCCTCATGTGTCTGAATGAGGCTAAATTGGTCTTCACCGAGAATAAACCTCTACAACTTTTAATTTATTTTTAAGCTTTAGAACACTTGTTCAATCTTATTGCCTTATTACGGAGTCCTTTGAGGTCATGCATATACTAGGATTTAGTGGGCAACATGAGGTGTTGTGTGTATATGTGTGAATGTGTGCTTTTATTGAGATAAATGGAAGAAAGAGTCTCTAGGTGTGTTGGGAGTGCTTCGTCTTTTTGTATTTGAAGACTACTCCAATGAATTAATGCAAATATTTAAACTTTGTTGACTGAAAAGTACTTTGTCAATAAAGGGTATGTTGTGTTCATTATTGTCATCAGCTTCACCATCAATGGCAGCAGTTTTAAGATTACAGTCTTTGGAGCCTAGAGACTGGTTGGGAGTTCTTTCTCTGCCCGTTCTCTGGAGTATGTTCTTGGGAAAGTTACTTAAGCTCCCAAAGTCCCTGTTTTCTAGCTTGTATGATGTGTACTTGCTTCATAGAGTCATTGAAGTTCTTACCAATATAACGAAAATGGAGGGCAGGACTCAATTAAGGGAATGATTCTTATTGTCATTGTCGATAGGAGTTGATGGAATGTGAGGCTGGGATCCATGATGCAAGGTTTAGCATCAGACAATATGCTTTATAGCGCTGCTTCTCACATGTCTTTTTTCACTTAGGTAAATGCCCCCTTTGAGGTTGCTTTCTTTGTGTTTAGGTCAAATAATAACACCACCTGATAGGTTTACTGAGGAGAAAAATGCTGGATTAATAGAAGTTTCTTCATGAACCATGACGTGCAGTCAAAATGAGAAATTCCAATGTCCCTGTTTGATGGCGTGGAGGGATGAGTGCAATCGACAGCCAGAGGCAGCATGTGTTAATGTCACACTTGTTTAGTATGGTGATTAAAAATATAATGTCCCCTCTGGAGTCTGAACTTCCCCACTCTTTGCTCTCTGTGTGCCTTTGAGAAAGTCTTTCTGGTCTTCAGCTTTCACATCTGTTTATATGAGTAATACTAGAATTTACTGTATACATGGTCGTGAGGATTAAATTAGATAGTGATTATAAAATATTTAGACCAAGGCTGGCACATAGTAAGTACTCAGTAAATATTAGCTGTTGTTGTTATTGTTGTTGTTAATACATGAGAGTGCTTCACCCCGTGTCATTGGTCCTGGTCACTGTTTGAGAGGAGACAGGTTTGTGAATTATGAGGTTTGAGATGAAGAGCCATCATCATCATCACCATCACTGTCTTTGTGGGGTTATGACTCTAGTCAGAACTATCACTGACAGAGCATCTGCTTTGGCATCTGAAAACCGATGGTAAACTCGGTCAAATAACTTAATCACGCAAAGCCAGGTATCATTAACTGTACAATGGGAATAAATAAATCTATTTTAAACAGTTATTCACTGACTCTAATTAAAAAAAAGAAAGAATGTGAGCAGGTTTAGTAAATTGCAAATAGCGGTAGCAGAGTATAGTGCTGGTAATGGCCAAGGGTGGTGGTGAGAGTGATTCTATGAACCACTCCTGTCCAAGTGGATGTGATCTTAGAACTGATGCTGTGATGGTGAGGTTGGTGATGAAAATGAAGTGATGTGCCCTTTATTAATAAAATGCTCTTCCATTTACAAAGTTCTCATATCCACAGGTTTTGTTATTGCACAGGTGCTACGTGCTGTCACTGATGGAGCTTGAGGAAGGGAAGTCTGCGACTCTCCATAATGACCTCAGGCTGGACCATCAGGAACCTGATGAACACCTGAGATTGGCACTGCTCATGGAGACCAGAGGATCTGGGAAATAATAGGCAGAGAGTGAGAGAGATGTAGGAAAGAAAAGGGAAAAGGGAGAAGTTCTAATGGGCTATGTGTGTGTGTGTTAGTGCATGTGCCTGTGTACACGTAGGGCTTTTGGTAGACTGTGGTCTCCCTCCCCATGCCAGTGCCTTAGTGCTTACCTGGAAGTGCTGGCCAACCTCAGTGCCTGACTCTATCACCAAGGAGGGTGGGTTCCCTGCTCCTTTGCCTCTCCAGAAAGACATGATTGGAGCTCCAGAGACCTTCCCTCTCTGCTGCAGCTGCACAGACTGAAGACTCAAGAGGAACTGCCAACTATTCACATACAGGGTCTCCTGGGACCCAATCCCAGACTTTCTAGAGACAAGATGAAGCAATTCTAGACTGTCGCCCCCTGAGTCCCAGCCCACTGGAATTACTTTGATTGATTTTTAAAAGCATTTAGATTTTTTTTACCAGACAAAAATATATAACTATTTAAAACATTTTGCTTTCTGACTCTGCTTGTGCTGTCAACATTTTGCAATGAATTTTTGCTCCTCAGTAAGTACTGTGGACCAAATTATGTCCCCCCAAATTTCATATGTTGAAGCCCTGACCCCCACTGTGGCTATCTGGAGACATGGTCTTTAACATATAATTAAAGTTAAATGAGGTTTTAAGGATAGAGCCCTAATCTGATAGGACCACAACCTTATAAAAAGAGGAAAGGAGAGAGATTTTGCTCTCTCTGCCATGTGAGGACATAGAGAGAAGGTGGCAAGCCAGAGTGGCAAGCTTTCACCAGAATCTGACCATGATGGCACTCTGATCTTGGGCTCCCAGCCTCCAGGATTGTGAGAAAGCAATTGTCTATTTTTTAAACCACTGAGTCTGTGGTATTTTGTTAAGGCAGCACGGGCTGACTAAGACAATAAGGAAAGCATGTTTGATCCTGAAATGGACAATTTAGCACATATGGAAGCATCATAGACTCTACTGGCATGTGTGTGAGTGTTTGTTTGTTTGATTGTTTTAGACAGCTTTATAAGAACTTTAGGTGTCAGAGAACAAAACTCTTAAAGTAGTCCTGGCCACACGCCACATGTAGATTTTGGTGCTTTCTCACCTTCTTAGTATAAATGCAAACCTACTATCAGGGGTTTGGGACAGTCTAGTTTTGTTAGAGGTTCTACTGTAGGATAACCTGTCACAGTTCCTCAAATGCTAAACCCTTTTGTATGCCTCTAGACATAATCTCTGAAAGAGGAAAAGGTCTTTGACTAATTTTTGAAGTTAAACCAACCTTGCATTACTGGAAAAATCCAACGTGATCATGAAAAATTATCTTTTCTTATGCTCTGGTGGATTTGTTTTGCTAGTATTTTGTAAGTTTATATTCATTAATGAGATCGGATTGTAATTGCCCTTTTATGTAATGACATTGTCAGCTTTTGATGCCAAGGTTTGCTTATCTCATAAAGGAGTCTTGTGGATATCTCTTATGTTTTATTATCTGGAAGAGTTTGGTAAGATAAGAATTAATTCTTTCTTGAAAATATTTTTTTTTTAGTGAATCCCCTGTTTTAGCCATCTGGGCCAGGAATTTTCTTTGAAAAAAGATTTTGAGTACTGATTTAATTTTCTCGATGGTTATAGATCTATTCAGATTTTAAATTTCTTCTTACATCAGTTTTAATGCTATATTTTTATAGTGGTTTGTCTCTTTTATCTAAAATTTCAAATTTATTGACATAACATTATTCATAACATCCTCTCATTTTATTTTAATATCTGAAGAGATGTCTTTATTTTTTTCTTATTAGTTATTGATCAGTTTCATCAGAGGGATATAAGTTTTGTTGATATTTTCAAAGAATAATGTTTTAGCTTCTTCGACCCTCTCTATTGTATTTTCTTTCTATTTCAGTATTTTTTCTCTATCTTTCTTTCACTGTTCTTGCATTGATTTTGCTATTCCTTTTGTATTCATGCTGGATGCTTACTTTGTATTTTGCAGCTTTCCCTCTTTTTTTAAGTTTTATATGTATGGCTATAACTTTCCCTTAAATAATGTTTTAGTTGCATCCCACATTTTCCCTTATGCAGCATATTGGTTTCCATTCATATGAAATATTTTTTAACGTTTACCATTTTTAAAATTTGACTCCTAGATAATTTCTAACTATGTTCTTTAATTCCTGGTTATCTGGGGAGTTTTCAAGTTATAGTTTTATTATTGATGTTTAGCTTAGTTGCATCATGTTCTGTATGATTTCAATCCTTTGAAATTTGTTGAGATTTGCTTTATGGCTCAGTATACAGTCAAGTTTTTAAAATGTTCCTGTGTGCTTGAAAAGAATGTGTTCTCCACAAGTATTGGATGCAATATTTTATATGTGTGCATTAGGTTAGTATTGTTTATTGTGCTTTTCAAATCTTTTATATATTTACTGATTTTTTTGCCCTACTTGTCCTATCAATGACTAACAGAAGTATCTTCTGTTAAGTATCTTCTACTAAGAGTGTGTTTTTGTCTTGTTCTCTTTGTTGTTCTATCAATTTTAAATGTCTATTTATGGCAATTATTTTACTCAAAAATTTTAGAACTGTTGTATCTTCCTGGTGAATGAAAAATTTCATGCTTATAACATGAAACTTTATATCTGTAATAATGCTTTGTCTTAAAGTCTAATTGTTTGATAATGATATAGCTATGCCTATATTTTTATAGTATATGGTTTTTCAACTTTCTATTTTCAATCTTTATGCATTTAGCTTTCAAGTTTTCAAGTAAATGTTTAATTGAGGAATTAAGATATACATAAAAGTGCCCAAAGTAATAAATGTATGGCTTGGTGAATTTTTTCAACTTGAACACATCTATTAAGCCAGCAGCCAGGTCATGAAACAGAATATGAACAACAGCCCAGAAACCCTCTTTGGGTATCCTTTAAATTACCAATCTTCTCCCCTCTCCCCAAACAACTCAACTTTTATTTTATTGGTGAGTGTACCTGTTTTTGAACTTTACACATATGGAATCTTCCAGTACTTGCTTTATTGTATCAGACTCCTTTTACCCGATAATATGAGAGTTATATCCATTTATTTACACTTAACAGTAGTCTATTTGTTTTCATTGCTGTGTAGAATTGGATTGGTGAATAACCTAGAATTTATTTGTCGATGTTACTGTTGGTGGGCATTTGACTTGTCTCCAGTTTTTGGCTATAACAAATAGCACTGCTGTGAACATTTTTATTCCAGACTTGTGGATTCCTCTTGGATATATCCTTATGAATGGAGTTTCTGGATCATACCATAATGCACATGTCAGCTTTAGTAGATACCGTGAAGTAATTCTACTGTTGTACAAATTTACACTCTCACCAGCAGCGTCTGAAAGATACTGCTGCTTCATGTGCTACAATTACTTATTTCATCTGTCTCTGTAGTTGTAGTCATTCAGGCAGGCGTTTGCTGGTGTTGCATTGTGGCTTTAGTGTGCATTTTCCTGATGACTGATAGTGGTTGAGAAACTTTCAATGTTTATTGACACTTAACCTATACATTTCTTGTGACATATCTATTCTAGTCTTTTGCTTATTTGTCTATGAGCTTTCCTTCTTATGTATGTAGATTTGGGGAGTTGGGCGGCAGCACAGGTAGCAAAATGAGGGTGAGCTCTGAGTTAGGAAGACCTATTTGCAGCACTTTGTGTTCAGGTAAGGTCCTTTGTGCCTGGAGTTGTCTGTGAAGTTGGCACCTAGCCTTGGTTGGCTGTGTAGTTGCCATCCTTAGACTGAATGCACTGCTCTCTTTTGGTAATTCCAGTTGAAATTAAAGAACTACTTGGAGGGGAGCTCTGAATACGTTCCACGATAGATTCTGTATTTCTTTCCAAGGTGGGTCTGCTTCTATATTTGCTGTCCTTGGTGACCAGGAATCAGAATATTCACCATTGACCTAGCTTTTGCCACAATATCTGAGACATCTGGATACTTCAAACTCTATCATTCTATTAGAGAAGGACCGAACATTGAAGTTAACCTACTAAAGAGAATTACAAAGTATTCCTATGTGTATAGTTTACTCCATTTGAATAAGTCTCTATAGCTTCAACACACATTAATACAAAGAGGCAAATTAAAGAAGAAATTCCTTCAGGTGATCTCTGTGAGCAGCGGGACTAGATAGAGGTTGTAGAGGAGTGGGTCTTAGTTGGCCTGGAGAAGGAGAAGTCACCACGGAGAGGAAGACGTGTGAGTAAAGACCGTGAAGTAGAATGTAGCTGGTGTATAAGAGAGATTGACAGCTCAGAGACACTCTGCATTTCTATCTGTTAAGAATTGTGTGAAACAAAGAAACCAAAAGAAGAAAAAAGGGAGAAAATTCTTGCAGAAAATGAGAGGAATGTGTTGGGAAAGAACCACTTGAACTATGTTATTTCCTTTTAAAATGTTTCATTAAAAAATAATGCACCATGAGAAAATGAAAAAAAGTCAACTATTCATTTGAATCTGCATAGAGATTTTTCTCATTATATCACAAGCAGAAGAGGCCACAAAGAGGGAAGCCTCTTGATATATAATATACAAATTGAAAACTTTACATAAAAAAAGGTCCCAAAGTTAAAAGATGAAGTATTAACTGGGAATGTCAGAAAAACAAAGTAGACAAGGATATGTATATATATTTTCTTTTTAAAGATTTTATTTTTTTCCTTTTTCTCCCTAAAGCTCCCCTGTACATAGTTGTATATTCTTAGTTGTGGGTCCTTCTAGTTGTGGCAAGTGGGATGCCACCTCAGCATGGCTGGATGAGCGGTGCCATGTCCGCGTCCAGGATTCGAACCAACGAAACACTGGGCTGCCTACAGTGGAGTACATGAACTTAACCACTCGGCCACGGGGCCGGCCCCCAACGACATATATTTTTAATGTACAAAAAGCTGATGCAATTCAATATAAAGCGCTATTGATACTGTTTGATTACCCTAAGTAGCACTTGCTGCTCCTTGTCCCCCGTCCCAGTCATCCTAAGTGCCATCCTCCAGTGAGAGGCATCTTCTTGCCCAGGGAAACCCGCCTGCCTCTGCTCCCTTCTTCTGGGCTGAGAAGGCTTTAATGTGGGAAGAGGGGCCCGTATCCAGTTCTGTTCTCTACCCAGCTTTCTCTTTACCACCCACTTGCTGCACAACTATTTTTTATGATTCTTTACCTTCCTTCCAAAATAAGATTCCTTTCTTCAGTGTTTTTCTGAGGAAAAGAGCAATCATATTGCACAATGCCCCCTCAATATTGCTATAGAAAAAGAAAGATCCAGAAGTCATAGGGAGACAACTCATGTTATAGATTAAGTAAAAAAATTTATATACAATTGTGCTTACAGAATTTTCTCATCAAAGCAAAAACGAGAGCATTTAGAAAAAGACAGACAGGTAATGATGTAAAATATTAACAATGATTGTCTTTAAATGGAGGGATGGTGAGTGATCTCTTTCTTTTTCCTAGTTTTTTGTGTTTTACATTCTTTTACAATGCACATATATTGAGGTAGAGTAGAAGCTTAACTCTGGTGGTTGATGCTTGTTCCAAGTTGCAAAACTACATCCTGTCATAAAGGTATGGTAAGCATATTTTTCCTTTAGGTAAAACCAGTTATGAAATACAGATGGCCTGTGTTTTGTACTCATCTCAGCACTTAAAAATCCTCCCACCCTTTGTTTTGGTGGACCTGAGTTTAAACAGTGTTCTGCTCTCTCTCCCTATTGCAACAGACTTGAATAAAGTCTTCCGTCCCTGTTTAAATTTGTCTGGTGCAATTTTTGCTTTGATACCCTGTAGGGATCGCTGGTCACTCCCTCTCTCTAGCCTGCAGCACTGTCTTCAGCCGATTGGTCCTGTTTCAGTCCTGCCAAGTCAGGCATCCTTTCTTTGTTAAACCTGCTTGTGATGCTGAGCATCCATCCTGCCTTAACCTTGAGCTTTTCAAAATCATAATAGAGAAGTCTAATGAGGAAGGCATTTCAAAAAGCCTGGACTTTTCTTCTGGAAAAGGATTCTTTATGGGATAGACCATCTTCCCAAGCCAAGGAGTTGCCACAAAGTGGCCTTCATGTCCCTGTTCCTCAGGCTGTAGATAAAGGGGTTCAGCATGGGGGTGACCATTGTGTATACCACAGACACTACCATTCCAGTATCTGCTGAGTAGGAGGATGAGGGCTGGAAATACACCAGAAAGAGTGTCCCATAGAAGAGAGTGACCACTGTCAGGTGAGAGCCACAGGTAGA
>NW_025795292.1:0-2022 GCF_021613505.1 Equus quagga
AGGTTCTGCCATATGGATGCTCCCACTCAGAACATTGGATGTTTGTTCAATGATACAAAGACAAATGTGGTCAAGACTCCTGTGCAGCAGCCACATGGTGTCCCGTGCAATGAACACTGATTTCCTGTTAAAAAAAAATGCTTCTTAAACTGCCACCTTGTCTAGGCCAAGGGCTGCTGTCGTGAGCTGGCAAGGTAGTGTTGTTTGCTTTTTTAGGATAGAAGAGACTTAGGCATATCCCTGGGTAAAAGAAGAAATGGAAGATGGAAAAGAAAAAATGAGAGTCGTTGATGAAGCAAAGTCTCAGAGAGGACTGGCAGGTGAGTCATTGAACTGGAGTATGACACTTTCCTGTCAGACCTCTTCCCTGCTCTAAGTAATACTTAAGTGTTTGTTTCTTAAGAGCATCCCTGGGCAGCTTCAGCTGTAAGGTGTAAGGTAGCATCCTACTCTCCTGGCACCAGAGCCTGAAAGGCCTCCAGCTTCACAGGAACCCATGTGAAAAGACCGGGTTCTGGTTAAGATGGCATACCTGGGATGTGTTGGAGTCTGTGGCAGGCAGAATAATGGCCCCTCAAAAATGTCCACGTCCTGATCCCCAGAAACCACGAATATGTTACCTTACGTTTGCCGATGTGATGGAGTGAGTGAAATGGGAAGCTACCCTGGATGATCCACGTGGGCCCAGTGTAATCGCAGGGCTCTTGTAGAGGGAGGCGAGAGGGTCAGAGTCAGAGAAGGTGATGTGACAGCAGAAGCAGAGGTCAGAGAGGCAGAGAGAGCTTTGAAGATACCACCCAGCTGGCTTTGAAGATGGACGAAGGGGCTATGAGCCAAGGAACACAGGCAGACTTGAGAGGCTGGAAAAGGCAGGGGAACAGCTTCTCCACTAGAGCCTCCAAAGGCTCTGCTGACACTTTGATTTTAGTTCAGGGAGACCCAGTTTGGACGTCTGATTACTGTGAGATAATAAATTTGTGTTGTTTTACATCACTAAGTTTGTGGTAATTCTTTACAGTGGTAATAGGAAGCTATATGTCATCTTTCCCCGATCTCAAGCTGAAGCACTTATTTGCACATTTCTCAGGATTCTTGACAACCACTTGGAAGAGAAAAGCTATGAAAGACTGGATTTCTGTGTTCAACCTTGGGACAGAGTTCCACAGCTATGGAAACTCAGTTCTAAATATTCATGGAACCCCAAAGGAGTTTAAGAAAATTTAAAACAAGCTATGTTTTGACCTCAAATTAGACATCTGGAAAGCTCATTACAGACTATTCTGCAAACCCCAATGTGACAAGGAATTCAATCCACCACCTTCCCCTGCCTTAGAGAACTGTCCTCTGATCAGCAGCTGGATGAACCCCTTCCTCAGCTGTAATGGACAGAGAGCGGCAATGAGCCTCCGTGTGCTTGTTTCCCTTCATTCCCTCAAGGGCCTTTGGGTAAGAAATGGCGACTGAATGGCTGGAGGTTCAGCTTTTTAGTCCACCTTCTCTTTCCTCAACTCTAAGTAACTGCTTTACACGCCACAATAGGTTACCATAGCAATGTTTTCTGGGCAATAAGTGAACTGAATCGCACTGTTGAAGAAGCCCGGGAGAAAATATCAATATCAGCCTGAGAAAGTCCCATCATTCTATAGAGCATTGAGACTGTTACAGTAGGAGATGGAGGCATTCCCTGGGGGATGAGGAAGTGCTGCCGCCAGCTCACACAAAACACAGGTCACCCTCCAAATTCCCCCACCTCCTCGTCTCCAAGACACCCAGCCAAGAAGCTCAGATAACAACAGACAAATGTAAACGGGAGACAATATTTGAAATTCATATAAAAAAGGGTATTTTACAAAGCTCTCCTACGGGAATTCTAGGAAGATAGTGGTAGCAATGCCAGAGTACTTTCTGGATTTTTCTGAATCCCCAATAATGCTTATTATTGTCTGACTTTTTGATTTTAGCCATCCTAGTAGGTGTTAAGTGATATCTCATGGTTTTGATTTTCATTTCTCTGATGACTAA
>NW_025795293.1:0-2022 GCF_021613505.1 Equus quagga
TTAGTCATCAGAGAAATGAAAATCAAAACCATGAGATATCACTTAACACCTACTAGGATGGCTAAAATCAAAAAGTCAGACAATAATAAGCATTATTGGGGATTCAGAAAAATCCAGAAAGTACTCTGGCATTGCTACCACTATCTTCCTAGAATTCCCGTAGGAGAGCTTTGTAAAATACCCTTTTTTATATGAATTTCAAATATTGTCTCCCGTTTACATTTGTCTGTTGTTATCTGAGCTTCTTGGCTGGGTGTCTTGGAGACGAGGAGGTGGGGGAATTTGGAGGGTGACCTGTGTTTTGTGTGAGCTGGCGGCAGCACTTCCTCATCCCCCAGGGAATGCCTCCATCTCCTACTGTAACAGTCTCAATGCTCTATAGAATGATGGGACTTTCTCAGGCTGATATTGATATTTTCTCCCGGGCTTCTTCAACAGTGCAATTCAGTTCACTTATTGCTCAGAAAACATTGCTATGGTAACCTATTCTGGCGTGTAAAGCAGTTACTTAGAGTTGAGGAAAGAGAAGGTGGACTACAAAGCTGAACCTCCAGCCATTCAGTCGCCATTTATTACCCAAAGGCCCTTGAGGGAATGAAGGGAAACAAGCACACGGAGGCTCATTGCCGCTCTCTGTCCATTACAGCTGAGGAAGGGGTTCATCCAGCTGCTGATCAGAGGACAGTTCTCTAAGGCAGGGGAAGGTGGTGGATTGAATTCCTTGTCACATTGGGGTTTGCAGAATAGTCTGTAATGAGCTTTCCAGATGTCTAATTTGAGGTCAAAACATAGCTTGTTTTAAATTTTCTTAAACTCCTTTGGGGTTCCATGAATATTTAGAACTGAGTTTCCATAGCTGTGGAACTCTGTCCCAAGGTTGAACACAGAAATCCAGTCTTTCATAGCTTTTCTCTTCCAAGTGGTTGTCAAGAATCCTGAGAAATGTGCAAATAAGTGCTTCAGCTTGAGATCGGGGAAAGATGACATATAGCTTCCTATTACCACTGTAAAGAATTACCACAAACTTAGTGATGTAAAACAACACAAATTTATTATCTCACAGTAATCAGACGTCCAAACTGGGTCTCCCTGAACTAAAATCAAAGTGTCAGCAGAGCCTTTGGAGGCTCTAGTGGAGAAGCTGTTCCCCTGCCTTTTCCAGCCTCTCAAGTCTGCCTGTGTTCCTTGGCTCATAGCCCCTTCGTCCATCTTCAAAGCCAGCTGGGTGGTATCTTCAAAGCTCTCTCTGCCTCTCTGACCTCTGCTTCTGCTGTCACATCACCTTCTCTGACTCTGACCCTCTCGCCTCCCTCTACAAGAGCCCTGCGATTACACTGGGCCCACGTGGATCATCCAGGGTAGCTTCCCATTTCACTCACTCCATCACATCGGCAAACGTAAGGTAACATATTCGTGGTTTCTGGGGATCAGGACGTGGACATTTTTGAGGGGCCATTATTCTGCCTGCCACAGACTCCAACACATCCCAGGTATGCCATCTTAACCAGAACCCGGTCTTTTCACATGGGTTCCTGTGAAGCTGGAGGCCTTTCAGGCTCTGGTGCCAGGAGAGTAGGATGCTACCTTACACCTTACAGCTGAAGCTGCCCAGGGATGCTCTTAAGAAACAAACACTTAAGTATTACTTAGAGCAGGGAAGAGGTCTGACAGGAAAGTGTCATACTCCAGTTCAATGACTCACCTGCCAGTCCTCTCTGAGACTTTGCTTCATCAACGACTCTCATTTTTTCTTTTCCATCTTCCATTTCTTCTTTTACCCAGGGATATGCCTAAGTCTCTTCTATCCTAAAAAAGCAAACAACACTACCTTGCCAGCTCACGACAGCAGCCCTTGGCCTAGACAAGGTGGCAGTTTAAGAAGCATTTTTTTTTAACAGGAAATCAGTGTTCATTGCACGGGACACCATGTGGCTGCTGCACAGGAGTCTTGACCACATTTGTCTTTGTATCATTGAACAAACATCCAATGTTCTGAGTGGGAGCATCCATATGGCAGAACCT
>NW_025795294.1:0-2601 GCF_021613505.1 Equus quagga
ATCAAGAAAATGAAAAAACAACCCACAGAATTCAGGAAAATATATCTTATAAGAGACTTGTATCTAGAATATAACAAGAACTCTTACAACTCAACAATAAAAAAGAGAAACAGCACAATTAAAAATGGGCAAAGTGTCTGAACAGACATTTCTCCAAAGAAGATATACAAATGGACAGTAAGACGTGAAAAGATAGTCAACATCATTAGTCATCAGAGAAATGAAAATCAAAACCATGAGATATCACTTAACACCTACTAGGATGGCTAAAATCAAAAAGTCAGATAATAACCATTATTGGGGATTCAGAAAAATCCAGAAAGTACTCTGGCATTGCTACCACCATCTTCCTAGAATTCCCATAGGAGAGCTTTGTAAAATACCATTTTTTATATGAATTTCAAATATTGTCTCCCGTTTACACTTGTCTTTTGTTATCTGAGCTTCTTGGATGGGTGTCTTGGAGATGAGGAGGTGGGGGAATTTGGAGGGTGACCTGTGTTTTGTGTGAGCTGGCGGCAGCACTTCCTCATCCCCCACGGAATGCCTCCATCTCCTACTGTAGCAGTCTCAAGGCTCTATAGAATGATGGGACTTTCTCAGGCTGATACTGATATTTTCTCCCGGGCTTCTTCAACAGTGCGATTTCATTTCACTTATTGCTCAGAAAACATTGCTATGGTAACCTATTCTGGCGTGTAAAGCAGTTACTTAGAGTTGAGGAAAGAGAAGGTGGACTAAAAAGCTGAACGCTCCAGCCATTCAGTCGCCATTTATTACCCAAAGGCCCTTGAGGGAATGAAGGGAAACAAGCACACGGAGGCTCATTGCCGCTCTCTGTCCATTACAGCTGAGGAAGGGGTTGATCCAGCTGCTGATCAGAGGACAGTTCTCTAAGGCAGGGGAAGGTGGTGGATTGAATTCCTTGTCACATTGGGGTTTGCAGAATAGTCTGTAATGAGCTTTCCAGATGTCTAATTTGAGGTCAAAACATAGCTTGTTTTAAACTTTCTTAAACTCCTTTGGGGTTCCATGAATATTTAGAAGTCAGTTTCCATAGCTGTGGAACTCTGTCCCAAGGTTGAACACAGAAATCCAGTCTTTCATAGCTTTTCTCTTCCAAGTGGTTGTCAAGAATCCTGAGAAATGTGCAAATAAGTGCCTCAGCTTGAGATGGGGAAAGATGACAGATAGCTTCCTATTACCACTGTAAAGAATTACCACAAACTCAGTGACGTAAAACTACACAAATTTATTATCTCACAGTAATCAGACGTCCAAACTGGGTCTCCCTGAACTAAAATCAAAGTGTCAGCAGAGCCTTTGGAGGCTTGAGGGGAGAAGCTGTTCCCCTGCCTTTTCCAGCCTCTCAAGTCTGCCTGTGTTCCCTGGCTCATAGCCCCTTCCTCCATCTTCAAAGCCAGCTGGGTGGTATCTCCAAAGCTCTCTCTGCCTCTCTGACCTCTGCTTCTGCTGTCACATCACCTTCTCTGACTCTGACCCTCTCGCCTCCCTCTACAAGAGCCCTGCGATTACACTGGGCCCACGTGGATCATCCAGGGTAGCTTCCCATTTCACTCACTCCATCACATCGGCAAACGTAAGGTAACATATTCGTGGTTTCTGGGGATCAGGATGTGGACATCTTTGAGGGGCCATTATTCTGCCTGCCACAGACTCCAACACATCCCAGGTATGCCATCTTAACCAGAACCCGGTCTTTTCACATGGGTTCCTGTGAAGCTGGAGGCCTTTCAGGCTCTGGTGCCAGGAGAGTAGGATGCTACCTTACACCTTACAGCTGAAGCTGCCCAGGGATGCTCTTAAGAAACAAACACTTAAGTATTACTTAGAGCAGGGAAGAGGTCCGACAGGAAAGTGTCATACTCCAGTTCAGTGACTCACCTGCCAGTCCTCTCTGAGACTTTGCTTCATCAACGACTCTCATTTTTTCTTTTCCATCTTCCATTTCTTCTTTTACCCAGGGATATGCCTAAGTCTCTTCTATCCTAAAAAAGCAAACAACACTCCCTTGCCAGCACATGACAGCAGCCCTTGGCCTAGACAAGGTGGCAGTTTAAGAAGCATTTTTTTAACAGAAAATCAGTGTTCATTGCACGGGACACCATGTGGCTGCTGCACAGGAGTCTTGACCACATTTGTCTTTGTATCATTGAACAAACATCCAATGTTCTGAGTGGGAGCATCCATATGGCAGAACCTGGATCCCAGGC
The DNA here is from genome assembly GCF_021613505.1 of Equus quagga. Classification (NCBI taxonomy): domain Eukaryota; kingdom Metazoa; phylum Chordata; class Mammalia; order Perissodactyla; family Equidae; genus Equus; species Equus quagga. The sequence continues at coordinate 2,235 of NW_025795294.1, forward strand.
CCATGACTTGGCATCCAGGGAAAAGGAAGAAAGAAGATCCTTCCGTTTTGGATCCTGCATGGGAGGTAGGGCACAGCCATTGCCCCAGAACTATATTTTGTAGGGACGTTCTCCCCGCCCCATGCCCGTATCAGTTAGGATCGGGTCTGGCTGCATGTGAGACACACTCCACCAGAGAGATCACAATGTTTTAAACAAGATAAAGATTTACATCTGTGTCACATAAGTGAAGTCTGGAGGTAAAGAGTCCAGTGCTGACGTGGCGGCTCCATGATCATCAGGGCTTCAAGTTCTTTCTCTCCTGAGCATTACCACGTTTAGCATGGCAGCTTATAGTCCAAGGTGGCTGTGATACTCTAGACATCAT
>NW_025795295.1:0-2172 GCF_021613505.1 Equus quagga
AGGTTCTGCCATATGGATGCTCCCACTCAGAACATTGGATGTTTGTTTAATGATACAAAGACAAATGTGGTCAAGACTCCTGTGCAGCAGCCACATGGTGTCCCGTGCAATGAACACTGATTTCCTGTTAAAAAAAAATGCTTCTTAAACTGCCACCTTGTCTAGGCCAAGGGCTGCTGTCGTGAGCTGGCAAGGTAGTGTTGTTTGCTTTTTTAGGATAGAAGAGACTTAGGCATATCCCTGGGTAAAAGAAGAAATGGAAGATGGAAAAGAAAAAATGAGAGTCGTTGATGAAGCAAAGTCTCAGAGAGGACTGGCAGGTGAGTCATTGAACTGGAGTATGACACTTTCCTGTCGGACCTCTTCCCCGCTCTAAGTAATACTTAAGTGTTTGTTTCTTAAGAGCATCCCTGGGCAGCTTCAGCTGTAAGGTGTAAGGTAGCATCCTACTCTCCTGGCACCAGAGCCTGAAAGGCCTCCAGCTTCACAGGAACCCATGTGAAAAGACCGGGTTCTGGTTAAGATGGCATACCTGGGATGTGTTGGAGTCTGTGGCAGGCAGAATAATGGCCCCTCAAAGATGTCCACGTCCTGATCCCCAGAAACCACGAATATGTTACCTTACGTTTGCCGATGTGATGGAGTGAGTGAAATGGGAAGCTACCCTGGATGATCCACGTGGCCCAGTGTAATCACAGGGCTCTTGTAGAGGGAGGCGAGAGGGTCAGAGTCAGAGAAGGTGATGTGACAGCAGAAGCAGAGGTCAGAGAGGCAGAGAGAGCTTTGAAGATATCACCCAGCTGGCTTTGAAGATGGACGAAGGGGCTATGAGCCAAGGAACACAGGCAGACTTGAGAGGCTGGAAAAGGCAGGGGAACAGCTTCTCCACTAGAGCCTCCAAAGGCTCTGCTGACACTTTGATTTTAGTTCAGGGAGACCCAGTTTGGACGTCTGATTACTGTGAGATAATAAATTTGTGTAGTTTTACGTCACTGAGTTTGTGGTAATTCTTTACAGTGGTAATAGGAAGCTATCTGTCATCTTTCCCCATCTCAAGCTGAGGCACTTATTTGCACATTTCTCAGGATTCTTGACAACCACTTGGAAGAGAAAAGCTATGAAAGACTGGATTTCTGTGTTCAACCTTGGGACAGAGTTCCACAGCTATGGAAACTGACTTCTAAATATTCATGGAACCCCAAAGGAGTTTAAGAAAGTTTAAAACAAGCTATGTTTTGACCTCAAATTAGACATCTGGAAAGCTCATTACAGACTATTCTGCAAACCCCAATGTGACAAGGAATTCAATCCACCACCTTCCCCTGCCTTAGAGAACTGTCCTCTGATCAGCAGCTGGATGAACCCCTTCCTCAGCTGTAATGGACAGAGAGCGGCAATGAGCCTCCGTGTGCTTGTTTCCCTTCATTCCCTCAAGGGCCTTTGGGTAATAAATGGCGACTGAATGGCTGGAGCGTTCAGCTTTTTAGTCCACCTTCTCTTTCCTCAACTCTAAGTAACTGCTTTACACGCCAGAATAGGTTACCATAGCAATGTTTTCTGAGCAATAAGTGAACTGAATCGCACTGTTGAAGAAGCCCGGGAGAAAATATCAATATCAGCCTGAGAGAGTCCCATCATTCTATAGAGCCTTGAGACTGTTCCAGTAGGAGATGGAGGCATTCCCTGGGGGATGAGGAAGTGCTGCCGCCAGCTCACACAAAACACAGTTCACCCTCCAAATTCCCCCACCTCCTCATCTCCAAGACACCCATCCAAGAAGCTCAGATAACAAAAGACAAATGTAAACGGGAGACAATATTTGAAATTCATATAAAAAAAGGGTATTTTACAAAGCTCTCCTACAGGAATTCTAGGAAGATAGTGGTAGCAATGCCAGAATACTTTCTGGATTTTTCTGAATCCCCAATAATGCTTATTATTGTCTGACTTTTTGATTTTAGCCATCCTAGTAGGTGTTAAGTGATATCTCATGGTTTTGATTTTCATTTCTCTGATGACTAACGATGTTGACTATGTTTTCATATCTTACTGTCCATTTATATATCTTCTTTGGAGAAATGTCTGTTCAGACACTTTGCCCATTTCTAATTGTGTTGTTTCTCTCTTTTATCGTTGAGTTGTAAGAGTTCTTGTTATATTCTAGATACAAGT
>NW_025795296.1:0-2172 GCF_021613505.1 Equus quagga
ACTTGTATCTAGAATATAACAAGAACTCTTACAACTCAACGATAAAAGAGAGAAACAACACAATTAGAAATGGGCAAAGTGTCTGAACAGACATTTCTCCAAAGAAGATATATAAATGGACAGTAAGATATGAAAACATAGTCAACATCGTTAGTCATCAGAGAAATGAAAATCAAAACCATGAGATATCACTTAACACCTACTAGGATGGCTAAAATCAAAAAGTCAGACAATAATAAGCATTATTGGGGATTCAGAAAAATCCAGAAAGTATTCTGGCATTGCTACCACTATCTTCCTAGAATTCCTGTAGGAGAGCTTTGTAAAATACCCTTTTTTTATATGAATTTCAAATATTGTCTCCCGTTTACATTTGTCTTTTGTTATCTGAGCTTCTTGGATGGGTGTCTTGGAGATGAGGAGGTGGGGGAATTTGGAGGGTGAACTGTGTTTTGTGTGAGCTGGCGGCAGCACTTCCTCATCCCCCAGGGAATGCCTCCATCTCCTACTGGAACAGTCTCAAGGCTCTATAGAATGATGGGACTCTCTCAGGCTGATATTGATATTTTCTCCCGGGCTTCTTCAACAGTGCGATTCAGTTCACTTATTGCTCAGAAAACATTGCTATGGTAACCTATTCTGGCGTGTAAAGCAGTTACTTAGAGTTGAGGAAAGAGAAGGTGGACTAAAAAGCTGAACGCTCCAGCCATTCAGTCGCCATTTATTACCCAAAGGCCCTTGAGGGAATGAAGGGAAACAAGCACACGGAGGCTCATTGCCGCTCTCTGTCCATTACAGCTGAGGAAGGGGTTCATCCAGCTGCTGATCAGAGGACAGTTCTCTAAGGCAGGGGAAGGTGGTGGATTGAATTCCTTGTCACATTGGGGTTTGCAGAATAGTCTGTAATGAGCTTTCCAGATGTCTAATTTGAGGTCAAAACATAGCTTGTTTTAAACTTTCTTAAACTCCTTTGGGGTTCCATGAATATTTAGAAGTCAGTTTCCATAGCTGTGGAACTCTGTCCCAAGGTTGAACACAGAAATCCAGTCTTTCATAGCTTTTCTCTTCCAAGTGGTTGTCAAGAATCCTGAGAAATGTGCAAATAAGTGCCTCAGCTTGAGATGGGGAAAGATGACAGATAGCTTCCTATTACCACTGTAAAGAATTACCACAAACTCAGTGACGTAAAACTACACAAATTTATTATCTCACAGTAATCAGACGTCCAAACTGGGTCTCCCTGAACTAAAATCAAAGTGTCAGCAGAGCCTTTGGAGGCTCTAGTGGAGAAGCTGTTCCCCTGCCTTTTCCAGCCTCTCAAGTCTGCCTGTGTTCCTTGGCTCATAGCCCCTTCGTCCATCTTCAAAGCCAGCTGGGTGATATCTTCAAAGCTCTCTCTGCCTCTCTGACCTCTGCTTCTGCTGTCACATCACCTTCTCTGACTCTGACCCTCTCGCCTCCCTCTACAAGAGCCCTGTGATTACACTGGGCCACGTGGATCATCCAGGGTAGCTTCCCATTTCACTCACTCCATCACATCGGCAAACGTAAGGTAACATATTCGTGGTTTCTGGGGATCAGGACGTGGACATCTTTGAGGGGCCATTATTCTGCCTGCCACAGACTCCAACACATCCCAGGTATGCCATCTTAACCAGAACCCGGTCTTTTCACATGGGTTCCTGTGAAGCTGGAGGCCTTTCAGGCTCTGGTGCCAGGAGAGTAGGATGCTACCTTACACCTTACAGCTGAAGCTGCCCAGGGATGCTCTTAAGAAACAAACACTTAAGTATTACTTAGAGCGGGGAAGAGGTCCGACAGGAAAGTGTCATACTCCAGTTCAATGACTCACCTGCCAGTCCTCTCTGAGACTTTGCTTCATCAACGACTCTCATTTTTTCTTTTCCATCTTCCATTTCTTCTTTTACCCAGGGATATGCCTAAGTCTCTTCTATCCTAAAAAAGCAAACAACACTACCTTGCCAGCTCACGACAGCAGCCCTTGGCCTAGACAAGGTGGCAGTTTAAGAAGCATTTTTTTTTAACAGGAAATCAGTGTTCATTGCACGGGACACCATGTGGCTGCTGCACAGGAGTCTTGACCACATTTGTCTTTGTATCATTAAACAAACATCCAATGTTCTGAGTGGGAGCATCCATATGGCAGAACCT
>NW_025795297.1:0-1173 GCF_021613505.1 Equus quagga
TCTGCTTTCCAGTCAGAAAGGTGGAAGTGACACAAAGGAGGAAACCACACAAAGGGATGTGACCTCATATTTCTAGGCTGCTTTCCCCAAGTTGCCCATGATACGTCCTCTGCCATCTTGTTGGCCGGAAGTCAGTTGCACGGCTGTTTACAGGAGTTGCAAGGGCGGCTGGGCAAGGTCATCTTATTCTTGGCAACCATGTACCTAGTTAAAATCAGAGGCTCTGTAAGTGAGGAAGGAGGGAAGAATGGACATTGGGGGACAACCAGTATTTTTTGCAACACCCCCAAATAGAAAGAGGATTGAACCCTTGCTATTTTTTACCTTTCTTAAGAAAATGGTCAAAGTCCTCTATGGCTTCTCTATCAATTCATTATCTTGGTTCTCCTCCTACCCTTAGGCCATCTGTCTTATTCTCTCTCCCTCTGTCTTCCTCCCTGACTGTATCAGTAAAGGTACCTTCGTTGCAAGACACAGAAAGTGGCTGTCTAACTTAAGGAAAAGGGCTCACAGAGTCGAAGGGAAGGCTTGAGAGCCCGGCTTCGAGAAGTCAGAACCCAGGCAGCTCCAAGGGTTTGGGAAGCGAGAATTTTAACAGTCTCATTGGGATGCAGATGCTAAACTTCATGAGCTTCAATTATTTTTTTGCAATACTTATATTCTGAACCCTGGAATTTTAAATTGTGTTTGAGGAAGTCTCACTGGTCTAGCTTTTCTCATGCCCGCCCCTCCAACAGGCGAGGGCAGGGCACCTGGAGGTACCGTCCCATCGAGACTACACACAATGGGGTTGAAAAAATTCTCTAAGGAAAATGGAAATGCTATCACCAAAAGGAGAAATGGGTATATATAGATGCTTCCTACCCTTCTCCAAATACAGATCAATGATTACTTTTACTGCTCTGGTCTCACCTGCTATTCCCTACAATGCAGCTCACTCCTCTGCCACACGCTCCTCTCACTGCAGCCCAGCCAGGCTTGTGCACCCTTCTCTCTTTGCACGAGCTGTTCCCACTGCCTGGAATAGCCCTTTAGCCCTCACTGTTCTTCTTTACCCAAGAGATCTCTACCAACCCCTCCTGTCTCTGGCCAATGCTCATGTCATCCATGAGTTCCTCAGGCAGCACTAGTTGCCCATGCTCTGGACTCCCACAAGACTCTGCTCATGACAGA
>NW_025795298.1:0-15989 GCF_021613505.1 Equus quagga
CCACGTGACCGCAGATATTTTCCATACAGTTAGTTCTTACAATGTAGTCAGATTGTGTGGATTTGAAGTCTTACTCTACCAGTCATTGTCTAACCTAATTATTTTGTAGCACTACTTTATTTATAAAATAGGGATAATATTAATCCTTACCTCAGGTTTCTTGTAAAGATTATATGAGCTAATACATGCAAAGCCCTTCAAATAGTTGGCAGGTGGTAAGTGTCCAGTATTTCTTAGTTTTTATTTCAAAAGTTTTAGTAACATTATGCTCTAATTATTTTCCTTTTTTTTTAAACTCTTTCCTTTTCTTATATCATATACCCCACCTGTGTACCCGACCGTACTCATCTTTAGTCCCCCTGCTAACTTGGGGTATCTACCTTCTGGTGCATCTTTCTGCTTCACTTGGTAATAATTCTCTAACTTTATTTGCATTGGTTCCTTGCTAATCTGCCCTCACCCTTTCCTCCTACTTATTCATCTTTTGCCTCTTGCCTTCTCTTCCATGTTCTGAGCTTCTCTCCACAGGAGCTCCCTCAGAAACTTCATCAGTCTAAAGTCTCAGGTTATTTGTTTTATGCCATCTCTGGCATCTTTGCCTCGCCATCTTTCCATTCCTATAATTGTACCCAACCTGGCCTTATTCTCTGTTTTTTCATAGTAACCAATTTTTAATATTCTTCAGCCTTCACTTTCATCTTTACATTACAATAAAGGATGTTGACTGGCCCACTGCTTTGCAATCTCAGAATCTCTGTGGTAAGCGATTAGGTTTATTCCCTCTCGAGAGTTTCTCATTAGATATTATTGTGACTTAATGCCTATGATTTCAGCTGTTAGTTTATCTCAGACTGAGTCAAAATAAAATTTTCCCTCTCCATAGAGCCCATAAAAGAAATATGTTTCAAATGATTAAGACACCACTTAAGAGTACTGGAGATTCCCTGGGACCCTAACTTCTACTGACGTAAACCAAATGAATTCTAACTCCTGATATGGTGTCTAGGCTATTTGTGTTCCTATATTGCCACTTCTATTTTCTGGTTTATCTTAGATGTTCTCATAAGGTTTATCCAAATTATTTCATTTTTCTTGTCACTCTTCTGACAAATAAACGTAAGTCACTCCTTTATAAGCTGTATTGTAATATTTAAATGGCTTTTTAAGGCCCTCTTTAATGTGATCCCATTTTGTTTATCCAGAATTGTCCATCTTTTCCCTATTCCATGGCAGTTGGGCTCTTTTAGTGTCCTCTATACACAATTTTCTTTTCTTCATCAGTCCTTTTGTTTCTGGGGGGCTCCACCTAACTAATATTGGCATCTATTAAGTCTGAATTCAGTTTTCTCCTCTTTCATGGTAACTCCAGCCTAGATTAATCTCTACCTTCTTTGAACTGCCATCCCAACTCTACTATGGCTCTATCATGAAAACTTGATGTATACTATCTTAGATTTTTTTTAAAACCTTGTAGCTTTTAAGGCATGTTTTCTTGTGGTAACACTTTGAAGAGGAAGTCCTGTATCATTTTTTCCTTTACACCATTGCTGAGCACATAATGGGCATTCAATGAACATTTCATTAATTCCTTGTTGTAAAGTTAGACATTGTGGGGATGTTTCTTATTCTTTCATTCAACAAAGCTTCTTAATGTTTCCTGAGAAGGATTCAAAGAAAGTGAAAAAAAAAAAACCCATTTCCATTTTCCAGGTGTGCAAATTGTAGTTGAAAAGGCAAAACATAGCCATATAAAATACCTTAAAATTTGAGAAGTTTGGCACATTTGTTCAATGCACAATAGCATTGTAGTTTTGTTCTAGTTAATTGTCAAAATGAATGGTTTAGGTAGCAGTGGTGACTATCTTAGAAGTTCAGAGAAAATGGAGCTTAAAGTTCAAAGTATGCAAAGGTTGGAAGTCTTTTTTTGAGAACACTGGCTCCTCCCTAAAGAGTATAAAGAATAGGATGAGAGGGGATGAGGGAGGGGAAATTAAGGTGGAGAAGGAACATGAGCAAAATATTGTAATTATTTAGTCTAGAATCTGTGGAACAGAAGGTATTTGTTGAGGACTGGTGGAATGCATGCTTAGACACCATGAGTAAATGCATTATTTTGCGTAATTTTATTCACTGGAATGATTACCCTGGATTTGTCAGTTGGTTATTGTTGGGAGAAGTAGCACAGGATGCGGCTTCCCATTGGTGGAAGTGGAGAAGAAAGAAGACAGACTCCAAATCCTCTTATTTAGAACCACTCTATAAAGAAATGTATACTAAGGGCTGTATAGCTCACTATTCCTTCCGGCTTCACAGAGAAGGATGAGGCAGGGAGCAGGAGTCTGGGGGGTTGTACTAACACTCCACATGGCAGGAAACTCAGGAGTAGGAAATTATAACCCTGTCTCCCAAATTTCTTTCTCTTTTAATGGAGCAGTGGATTTGGGATTTATAGGATTTTGAAGATAGTGAAAAAATGTGACTTCAGGAGCAAAGCAGCCTTCTGGGGACTAGTTTGTTAGGCAGATTGAAAGAGGATGTAAGAACAGTACTTGTCAAATACAAATATGACAAATAGTTGTCATATATAGAAAGCTAGCTAGAATAAAAATGATAGCAAGCAGACAGAATTTGTGCCTGGGCTAAGGATGACTTGCCTTGGAATGACCCGCTGGACAGTTGTGTGCCTGGGCTCACAAGCACATGTAATAATGAACCCAGCTGTGGTAGAGTTGGAGCCCTGTCTACAGACATGTTTCAGCTGTGGTTTGGATGGAGTTTTAGAGGGCTGAAAATGTAAGAATGCTCCTGAAGGGAACGGACATTGTGCCAGGTGATTAAGAGCAAAAAGAGATGTGAATGAGGGGAATAGGGAGCTATCCTGCCAGGATGGTCTAGGAATTAGGTAGTGAAGACTCTGATTCTGATCTGCCTCCTCGAAATCTAGTCTGTCCTCTGATATTTTCCCTCAACCCCCTTGTCTCTTGTTCCCCTGGTTACCCTATCCATTATTCAGATCTCCATGGGCTGTCTTCGTTCTGTGAGCTAACTGTGTACCCTTGTTGAGCAACCTTTTGACTTCCTTTGTACCCTACTCACTGTACCTTGTGCCTATTTTACTGTCTTTCCACAGGTCACAAGTGAAGCCATCTGTTCTCATTATTGCCATTTATCTGCTCCCATTTCCTCTTTAGCAGTTTTATTCTTAAAGCTTAGGAGCAAGGCCAATACAGGCTTTGTTTCAGAATGAAAGACTAGATTGAAAGTTTCTTTCCATAACATGTTGATGGAAAAAATTAACTAGAAATGTTTTATTGTACTTCTTTTTAGAAGCTGACTACCCGCTTGTTGATGAATCAGAGAAGAACCAGGAAAGCAAAGACAACTTTTTGAATTCAGTTTTGTTCACATTCAATAAAATTCTGGCTATGGAGAGAGTCCACGGTTATAATATGAGCACAAGTCTTAATCCTACAAGAAAAAAATCATATAAATGTAAATCATATGGGAAGAGTTTGCAACCTACTCTAGACTTACTTAATTATAATAGAAGTTATACTGGCGAAAACTCTTATGAATGCAGTGAATGTGGGAAAGCCTTCAAAAAGAAGTTTCATTTCATTAGACATGAAAAAAATCATACAAGGAAAAAACCCTTTGAATGCAATGACTGTGGGAAAGCCTATAGCAGGAAGGCACACCTTGCAACTCATCAGAAAATTCATAATGGAGAGAGACCCTTTGTGTGCAATGATTGTGGGAAAGCGTTTATGCATAAAGCACAACTGGTAGTTCACCAGAGACTTCACACTGGAGAGAAACCCTATGAATGTCGTCAGTGCGGGAAATCATTCACTTGGAACTCCTCCTTTACTCAACATGTGAAATCTCATACACTTGAGAACTCATTTGAATGTAAGGAATGTGGGAAAACCTTCAGGTACAGTTCATCCCTTTATAAACATTCTAGATTTCATACAGGAGAGAAACCCTACCGATGTATTGTATGTGGCAAAGCCTTTGGCAACACATCTGTGCTTGTTACCCATCAGAGGATTCATACAGGAGAGAAACCTTATGGATGTATTGAGTGTGGCAAAGCCTTCATCAAGAAGTCACATCTCCTTAGACATCAGATAACTCACACAGGAGAAAAGCCTTATGAATGTAACAAATGTGGGAAAGCATTTTCCCAGAAGTCAAATCTTATTGTCCATCAGAAAATTCATACATAATATTCACTTTATGAATATGAGAAAGCCTTAAATATTAATTAAATTTTATTAAATAGAGAATTCACGGTGAGGAAAGATCCATCAATTTGAATGAATTTGGAAGAGTAGATTCCCATAAAAAATAATGCCAGTCATGTTCTGGAATTGATAAAGTTTTTACAGAAAAGATCACAGAAAACATTAAATTATCAGTAATAGAGCATAGAGCTTGGAAAGGAAGCATAACTTAATCAAGGAATCAGTGAAACTAAATTTACCATCCCTGATTTTTTATTTTTATAACAGATTATACAAATGTGAGTATAAAATATGTTTATACATTATATCTATTAAGTTTCTACAGTCAATATCATCATTTTTTTCTTCCAGTCCTAACAATAATATGCAAGTGAAGAAATGGTTTAATATGTAGTATGAATTTCCGTAATATTTTCATCCATTTGCTGGCACTTTTAATGGGCGTGGCAGCGTTACTGAACCTCAGAGTCTCCTCTTATAAAACTCATTCTAAAAATGTTTTCCTATATACGTAAACACCAAAACAAAAAATATAACAAGATGCCAATTGAGAGAGAAAAAGCAGTTGATTTCTGTATGACAGTAAGTATGCATTGAGGAAAAGAAGTATTTAAGCATGTAAATAAAACATTTGCACTCAAATATTCCTGTTCTTTTTCGTTGGTGTATCTACATAAGATGTAAGAGTAGTTCAAGTAGCATTTAACTGGGGCATCATCTGTATTTGATTTTAGTAAAGTGGTGTCATGATACTTTCAGCTTTCAGGGAGCAAGTTTTGGGGTCTTTTTTTTGTTTTTTTGTAAGAAATTGATACAGGTTTAGCTCCTAGGACTGCCTGGAATTTTCCACGTGACAGCATAGTCAGCATTAATCAAGTTACAAAGAGCAAGCTTTTCTGTTTAGCAACTTCCCTTTGGAATGTGACTTTTTTTTTTTTTTTTTCTTGGGATTGGCCCTGAGCTAACATCTGTTGCCAATCTGCCTCTTTTATTTTTTTCTCCCCCAAACCCCAGTACATAGTCATATATCCTAGTTGCAAGACATTCTAGTTCCTCTGTGTGGGATGCTGCCACAGGATAGCTTGATGAGTGGTGTGTAGGTCTGTGCCCAGGATCTGAACTGGCAAACTCCAGGCTGCTGAAGCAGAGCAAGTGAACTTAACTACTGGACCATGGGGCCGGACCCTGGAATGCGACATTTTTTAAGTTCTACATTCTCCCTTAAAAGGATGAACCATCCATTATTTAAGCTAGACTTTTTATCGCTGTCCACAGTATTCCTTGATAATGTCAAAAAACCTTTATGCCTCTCCTTGACTGGTGACAAAACAGCTTGACCCTAAATTCAGAAATCAAGCCTCTTCAAGTTTAAGCTCAGTTACAACTATGTTGTATTGTTTTTCCTGCATTAGCTATTTTTTGAAGAGTAATGTTGAGTAGTGATTATAAATAAAGGATAGCGCTTTTTTGAACAAGCATACCAGAACTTAAGGATCTAAATTAAATCTTGTCTACTGACAAAGAATCTTTGCTTGACCAAACTTTAGTCAGGCTCCTCAACCTTCTCCTGGGCCCGTCTGTGCGCCTCCCTGTAAAATTTAGTTTTAGTGAGAAACCCCAACCCTCGATGTCTGCTCAGTTCCTCATCCTCCACCATCCAGGTGATGTCTGACCACTCTGGCTTGTCTTCAGCAGGAATTTCTTAGCTTGATTTAGCCAGAACCCCCCTTACCCCTGAGGTTTCCTCTTAGTGATTTTCCATCCGCTGACCCCTGACCCTGCTCCTTGGCTGTACATTCTCACTTGCTCGTGCTGTATTTGGAGTTGAGCCCAATCTGTCTCCTCCACTAAAATTCCATTGCAGTGGTCCCTATACCTATTGTGATGGTCCTGAATAAGGTCTGTGTCACCATCTTTAACAAGTGTCATGGAATATCTTTTTTCTTTAACACTTCCCAAGTTATTTTAGGAGGCTATTTTAGGATGCTGCTTTCACTTCAGTCATTCCAACAGTTGCTGAAACCTTCTTTTGGAATTGTCTTCAGAATCAGTTTGCCGGCCGCGCAGAAACTCTTCAGGTATTTATAGTCACAGGACTTGCATTTTTTCAGCTCAACAGTTTTCTCTCACTTCCTACATGAAATCCTCATTTCCCCCTACTTAGCGGTTACCATTCCCATCCTATCTTCCCTTCCCATGCTCGTGCTTCTCATCTGAGAAACTCCGAACTACTTAAGACTACAGGAAGAGGACACATTTTAGGAGGGAGCAAAGGGCTCCAGTATTACCAGCATGATGTGAGGTCCCCTTGAAAGAACAGCTGTGGACGCCAAGGTAGGAAGAGGTGTGCAATGGTCTCCTCTAGGAGCAAGGGAATAGGACAAGGGAGTTGGTTACAAACAGACAGACACCAAGATATGGAGCCCAGATTGGTGGTTCCCAGAGGAGAAGGGGGCAGGAGTAAGGTGAAAGGGTAAAGGGGCACATTTGTACAGTGGCGGATGGTGACTAGACTTTTGGTGGAGAACATGATGCAGTCTATACAGAAATCGGAATATGATATACACTTGAAATGTATATAATGTTACAAATCAATGTGACCTCAATAAAAAAATAATAAGGGAGTTTTATTGTAATATATCAGGAAGCATCTGGTCTGGGTTCCATAAATTAATTTGTTCCTTTCCTTAAATGAAAGGAGGAGTATAGTAGAATAAGTTAAACTATATTTCCAGTACTGGACAAATATAAACTGCCCCCTGGAGACCTTTTGTTGCTGACCTCATCGTCTTAGGCTGTACAAGATTTTGGTAAGAAGCAAACCAAACTATACTCAGCTCCATCAGAACATCTCAGATTCCCAGAACTCCCTAGTCTATTTGTGCTCTGTGCTGTAACAGCCATGCACAATCTAAGTGAGAAATCCTTTGATTTCTTCCCACCTCTAAGAGTTTGTCATATCTTGAGATATTCTTTCTTTTTGTTACTCTGTAAAAAGATCACTTCAAAGTGCCCTCTTTCTCTTTTGTTTTGAGGAAGATTAGCCCTGAGCTGACTACTGCCAGTCCTCCTCTTTTTGCTGAGGAAGACTGGCCCTGAGCTAACATCCGTGCCCATCTTCCTCTACTTTTTTATACGTGGGACGCCTACCACAGCATGGCTTGCCAAGCGGTGCCATGTCCGCACCTGGGATCCGAACCAGTGAACCCCGGGTCGCGGAAGCAGAACATGTGAACTTAACCACTGTGCCACCTGGCCAGACCCTCTTCAGAATGCTTTAATCTGGAACAATTCCTCAGCTGCCAGAGTCCAGCTCCAACAGAGTCCAGGTTCCTGAGGGATGAACGGCGTCAGCAAAGGGAATGAGACTGCACACCAAGTTGGTGGAAGCAAGTCTGAAGTCTTTATTGTCAAGCATGCGTTTATATATATTTTGAGGATTACATAAGCATCTGGGGTACAGCTATTTTCTCCCCTGAAGTAGCTTGATTTTTCCCCATGATATCATTTTACTTCCTTAATTTATTTGGGTCATCAGCAGTCTCTAAAGGTTACTTCCCTTATTCAGTCTTGGGAAAGAGCTGTTCTTTTCATTTTCTGGGTAAGTGCAGTTAATATTTATAGATCTCTACAGTATTCTTTGCAGGGGGTGAGACTCGGGTTATGCTGGAGGACGGAACAAGCCTTGGGGCAAAGGTGAGCCAAGGTACGTCTAGACCAGGCACATACAGGTCCCCACATCCTCTTATAGAACTCCCACACTGAGCCATCTGACCCTTTAACCCTCTTTCTTCGGCAGGGCCCTGGGGATGTTGAAGGAGTGTTAGTCAGAAGAGGGTCTTTCTTGTCTATTGCAGTGGGATTCACCTTTCCCAGCAGATTCCCCTGGGTAAGCACAAGCGTCATGAAGAGAGCCAATACAGCAAGTGGTGACAGCAGATTGAGCAGGGAGGACCCTCGGCCGTTCCTGCCAGGGTGGCTTTGCAACTCCCCTGCTTCGTGTGCCCCGACTGTGTCACTGGGCTGCAGCGGTTGCAGGACAGCGTCCGGCACTCAGCCTCTCAACCTCTTTCACGACATTCATATTTCTGAAGAGTACAGGCTAGTTATTTTGTAGAATGTCTCTCTGTTTTGGCTGGTCTGATCTTTCCTCATGATTAGATTCAAGTCATGCATTTTTGGCAAGTATATCACATAAGTACGTCACACAAGTGATATTGTTCTCATCGTTTCATGTCAGGAGACACAATGTCAATTTGTCTCATTATTGGTGATTTTAACTTTGATCACTTGGTTAAGGTGGCAACCACCAGTTTTCTCCATTGTAAAATTACTATTTTTCCCTTTGTAATTGAGTCATTAGCAGGGGAAATAATATTCTGTTTCTCATCAAACTTTCACTAGAATGCTAATTTTTAACTCTAAATCTCTGTTAATCTGTAGGTTTCCTTCCATCTTTTCTTTCCCTCTTGAAATTTTTTTTGCCAAAGAAACCAGCTCTTTGTCCTATTGAAATTCCCCCAATCTAGACTTTTCAGGCCACAGTCTCTTCAACCCGCCCCAAACAGGCTTTTCCCCACACCACTCCACTGAAACTGTTCTTACCAAGGTCACCAATAAATTCTAATTTCCACACCAAAAAATATGTTGTCAGTCTTAATTATCAAGAGTTTTAGACAGAATGTATTGCTCCCTTCTCTGAAGCACTTTTTTTCACTTGGCTTATAGAGTTCATACTCTGCTGCTTCCCCTCGTAGGTTCACTGATCTTTCCTTTCAGTCTCTTTGCTGATTTCTTTTCATCTTTACAACCTTTTAACTTGGAAATATACCAGGGCTCACTCCTCAGACCTATTCTCTTTTTATACCCCTTTAATTAGTAACCTCATCTGTCTGATGGTTTTGTTTTATTTTATTTAAAAAAATTTTTTTTATTTTTTAAAATATTTTTTGAGGAAGATTAGCCCTGAGCTAACATCTGCTGCCAATCCTCCTCTGTTTGCTGAGGAAGACTGGCCCTGAGCTAACATCCATGCCCATCTTCCTCTACTTTATACATGGGACGCCTGCCACAGCATGGCTTGACAAGCGGTGCCATGTCCGCACTCAGGATCGGAACCGATGAACCCCAGGCCACCAAAGTGGAACATATGAACTTAACTGCTGTGCCACCAGGCCATCCCCTGTCTGATGGTTTTAAAATCTATCTCATGATAACTCCTAAATTTATTTATCGTGGATATCTCCTCTGAATTCAAGCATATTTGCCCAATTTCACCACTTAGATGTCTCTAGTAGCATCTCAAACTCAACATGTTCAAAACTGAGGTCCTGATGTCCCTCTCTCCCTGGTTGTGCTCCTACAGTTTCCTCCATCTCAGATGATGGCACTTCCATCCTTTCACTCGCTCAGACCCAAAACTTGGGAATCACCATTGAATCCCCCTTTTCTCTCCTAGCATACATACAATCCACGATAAATCCTATAGACTCTGCCTTCAAGTTAGACTTTGAATTCAATTACTTCTCACTACTTCTGCTATGATTTGGTCCAAGCCATCATCATCTTACTTCTTGACTATTCAAATAACCTCCTAACTGGTTGCCCCCTTGCTCCCCTCTAGTTTATTCTCCACACAGCAGCCAAAGTGGTCTAATTAAAACTTGAGTCAGGCGCCGGCCCGGAGGCACAACCGTGAAGTGTGCACGTTCAGCTTCGGCCACCCGGGGTTCGCTGGTTTGGATCCCACGTGCGGACATGGCACTGCTCGGCAAGCCATGCTGTGGTAGGCATCCCACATATAAAGTGGAGGAAGATTGGCATGGAAGGAGGAGGACTGGCAGCTCAGGGCTAATCTTCCTCAAAAAAAAAAAAAAATTAAAAAAACCTTGAGTCAGATCAAGCCACTCTGCTCAAAGTTCTTCAGTGGCTTCTATTGTCTCTCAGAGGAAAAGCCAAAGTCCCTACACTGATTAGGCCCTCCACAGTCTGGGCCCTCACCCCTCCTTACCTCTCTATTGTACTCCCATCTCCAAGCATATGGCCCTCCTTGCTGTTCTTTAAACACGTTTGGTACCTTCTGCCTCAGGTCTTTGTTCTAGTTGTTTCCTCTACCTAAAACTCTTTTTCATCTGGTATGAGTTTGCAACTTCATTGCCTTCAAATCTTGGCTTAAATTCCTTCTAAATGAGGCTTTCCTTGCCTACTCTATTTAAGATTGTAACCCTCCATTACTTCCTATCCTCTTTTATTGTGCTGTTTTTCTCCATAGTATTTATCAGTATCTAATAAAATAGAACATTAGCTCCACGAGGGCAGGTATTTTTGTCTATTTTGTTCACTACTGCACACCTAAAACAATGCCTGGTACCTAACAGGAACTCAGTCAACATGTTTTTGTTGAATGAATATTAGATATGTGCCTACCATAAAGCCTGACAGTATATACACATTAAAAAAAAAAAGGTGGGGAGGGGTGGGCAGGGAGACAGAGGGTCTAGAAGAACCCCGTAGAAGGGAAATTGTCCCAAACCTGGTCTGGGAAAGTAAATTTTTTGCATGCTATAATTCATGACTTCCTTCTGGGAAAAATTATCATTCCTAATAAGCAATTTTTAAACGACTTTAATGGGATTAATACTTGTTCTAGAAACTAGTTTTCCACCCAGCTAGTTGTACAAAAAGGATACATTCTCCTTTCTGTAGCTGGCCAGCAATGATTACATAACCCTTCTCTTTTCCTACATGTATCCTTTGAGTGAAAGTTGAAACTGGCCTCCCGCTGTTCACTTACAGCGGATTGTAATAAAACTTTGTGAGTGTGTGAGGAAGACTGGCCCTGAGCTAACATCGGTGCCAATCTTCTACTTTGTATATGGGACGCTGCCACAGCATTGCTTGATGAGTGGTGTGTAATGTCCACGCCTGGGATCTGAACCCGTGAACCCTGGGCTGCCAAGGCAGAGCATGAGAAGTTAAACACTAGCCACCAGGCCAGCCCGGTAATAAAACTTCGAAACATATTCATTACTAGGCTGTCTGAAACAAAAAGCCTATTTAACAGGCTTAAATTTGTGTAAATTTTACACAATCTATATTTTTGCATTATTTACAGTTAAGATATATTTATGTTATTCGCGTGTTACTGAAGTGAATTTAATTTTTTAAAAAAAAGAAAATGAAAGAAAACGCATTTAATCATGGTTTTAATGTTTTCTATTTGCCATGTCTCTATGGCATATGTTTTCTATATGTCATATCTATATTAATAAGTGCAAACTACACGTTTCCCTTCCATAAGACTAGAGCTCCTCATGAAGCCAAGCGACACTAAACTAGAAATCTCCACTAGATGAAAAGGAAACCCCTGAGGCCTTCCGGGCATAAGCTCTACGAGCCTCATGGGAAATGTAGTCTCAGGTGGCCTTCCCCGGAGGACCCTGGGAAATCTGGGTGGAGCGTTACTTCCGCACACGCGCAGTGGGGCGATCCAAGAGTTCTGCGTGGGTCTGCCTGCTTGGGGGCTGATAGGTGCTGATGCTGAAGGGTTTAGGGAACAGTTGAAGGGCAAAGACCGGCTTGTTGGTTCATGAGAAGGAACTAGAATTGTAGATGACCCCCATGTGCGGGGCATTTGGCTCAGAGAAAGCCGAGTCAGGGCAGGGCTGCGCTGCCCTGGTGTGCAGCCCTGGTCTGGCTGGGGTGCGGCGCGCCGGTGTGCGGGGCTGGGTTGTAAGCAGTGTTTTCCGCGTAGGGAGCCCTGTGCGTTGAACTGTACCTCCCCACATTCAGGAGCCTTTTGACTCAGACGGCAGTAAACCCCTTCAAGGCAGCGAGGCGGAGAATCAGTATAGCCAGGGCCAGGCACCGTAAGCGCTTTTAAGAGAGTATGGCATTTATCTACCAAAGTTCCTGTGTGATGTAAGTATCCCCATCGTTTTACAGAGATGTAAGTTACCTGCTTCAAATCACACAGCTAGTAAATGGAGGTAGTATTCAAATTCAACGCAGTTTTACCCGAAATTTCATTCTTTTTGCAACATAGTACCGCCTAAAACAGTTAGTTACTTTGTATTCTTTTTTCTGAGGAGTGGATGCTAAGTGAATTTCAACTTGTGACCCTTGTTTTTGAGACAGTTTTTGGTGTCTCTGCAGGAACACTGAGTAATTGTCGCCGTGGGTTCCTCTTGCGTATTCCTGCCTTTCTCAGTTTCCAGCAGCCCTTGTTAAAATCTACAAAAGGCCACCCTAGGGCCACAGGTGATGGTGAGTTCACAGAATTGGGGCCCAATCTGAAGGTTCCAGTTGAAGGAGTGTTGCGTCTCTGTCATCCAGTCCATTTTTCCTCGGAGAAAGGACAGGGGAAGTCAAGGTTTGTCTCTCCTCTCTAGTGAGTAGAGCTTGGCTTGTGGCATTACATGTACGTGCTGTCAAGGAGTGTGTCCATGGAGGTGTTGTCCCAAATGTTTGAGGAGAGAGGTGAGAATTACAGAACAATGGAGAATGTGGGTTTATGTGGTCAGGCCCCAAAGGAAAGAAAAGGAAACTCATAGGAGGACAATGAGGATATGGTCAAGGACAGGAGGAATCAGGAGCTACTACAGAAGAAATTCTGCTTCTTTACTAAACACGTTCTTTCTGTCTTTCTGTTTCTCATCAGTTCTTGCAAACACATCAACACCAGTGAACACCCTTCATTCCTGGTTGGTTCTTTCAAGATTAAGCCAGCTCCATACTATTTCACTTGTCACATTTGGCCTATGGTGGTGTATTGGTTCCTTCTCTCCCTTTAACCTAAATAAAGAAATAGTTTACAGAGTAATCACAGATTGGTAGTGCTAGAAGGACTTTTAGGAATCTTCTAGTTCTGCTTCTTCATTTTGAGTGGAATAAAACCAGCCCTGAGATGGCAGTTGAGCGCCAAGAATCTCACAGCTTGTTAGTGGCTAAATCAAGCCTAAAATCCAATCTTCACTTCTCAGGCTGTTCTTTTTACTGCATCACAGTTCAGTTAGGCTGGGCCAAAGTTGCTAAATAAGTTTCTTTTGAAAATGTGTAACAAGGAGAGAACCAACAAGAAGAGAGGTTAGTCCATTAATTAGTTCAGCAAATATTTACAGAGTGTGTCGTGGACCAGTGTTCTGCAATGAGCAAAACAAAGTCTCTGTTTTCCCGCGGGGGGGGGGGGGGGTGGGGGGGTGATAAACAAAAACCAAATATACAGATACGTAATCTGTCATTTGGTGGTAGGAGCTATGGAGAAAAATAGAGGCAGATTAAGGGTGTACAGAGTTTATTTGTAAATTGTATATGTATATCTATATTTTCATATGTATGTATGTATATGTATTTGAAAAAGTAACATAAAAATTTAGAAAGTACAAGTATGTAAAAGAATAAAATAAAAGTTACGTATAATCCTGCTATCTTTGCAACCCTAAATAATTATTTACATTTTGATATATGACCACCAAGATTGTGTGTCTCTGTGTCTGTGCGCACATTTTTCAAAAAGGGGAGGGGAGGATCATGTTATATATTTCAATGTACTTCTTTAAGCTACAAGTATAAATGGACTCTTTCCATAACAATATCTTTCTACAGCATCTTTTTTTTAATCGACACGCTAGTAATGAACATTTAAGTTATTGTCAGTGTTTTTGTATTATAAGCAACGATGTGAAAACATTACTTTTTATTTCTCCCTTTTTCTTTTTCTTTCTTCCTTTTTTTTGGTGAGGAAGATTGGCCCTGAGCTAACCTCTGTTGCCAATCTTCCTCTTTTTCACTTGAGGAAGATTGTCCCTGAGCTAACACCCGTGCCAATCTTCCTCTATTTTGTATATGGGATGCCACCACAGCATGGCTTGATGAACAGTGTGTAGGTCCACGTCTGGGATCAAACCTGCCAACCGCAGGCCACTGAAGCAGAGCCCACTAACCTAACTACCATGCCACCAGGATGGCCCCTCATTTTTTAAGATAATAACAATTTTATTGAATGCTTAGTATGTGCCGTATATTGCTTTGAAAGCTTTACGTGTATCAACTTACTTAATCCTCATAAAAATCCTATGATGTGTGTACTGTTATCAGCATTTTGCACATAAGAAAACCGAGGTACTGAATAGTTAAGTAACTTTCTCAGAGTCACACCACTAGTAAGTGGAGTAGCTGAATTTGAACTCAGGCTGCCTAGCTCCAGAGCTCAGGCTTTTAATAGTTCTATCCATCCATTTTTATTTCTTTAGGATAAATTTCTGGGAGAAAAGAAATCACTAGATCATAAATTAACAATATATTGCAATAGATCAAAAGGGCAGAAATGTATATCTACCTAAGAGAGAACATCCTTGTGCAAGTTACCTAGAATCATATCAGAATGAAAAGGAGACAAGTTGTGCTTCCAGAACACGGCCTTCCCTGACTTGTTTGCAAGGTCATTCTTCCACCATAGCCTTTTCTGTAGCTGGTGTATGGGCGCTTATTTCTTGGCTGAAAAGGCAGGGAACTCCCCCAAGTCCTGTTTTTGTAGATCTGTGTCCTTTCCCATGAGCAGCAGAAAATAACCAGTTTCCAGGCAAGACATCCATCCATCCCTCCACCTATCCATCCATTTATTCGTTCAAATGCTACTTTGTTTTCTGGTGAATTGCAGTGACTTGTAAGAATCCATATATCAAAGTAGAAAACTATTAATAGATAAGAATATAAACAGGAAAAATATAGATTGAAAGTTAAATTGAACAGAAAGTTAGAAAATTGATATGGAGGCTATAGGGTCTACACAAGTTTGTAATGTTGAGATGCCAATCTTGAAAGTTATAGAAAAAGAATACTCAATCAGTGAAATTATCAGCCTTGTCCTAGAGAATAAGGTGTAACAATTCCATAAGTAAAGGTTTTCCTGGCACTTATAAAAGAAAAATTTTTGATGAGTGTTTACGTAGGAGATTTTGTTATAAATGCAGTAGCAGTTTTCATGTGACCATTTTTTAGTGTCACTTTATGTAAGCAGAATACATGAGGCCAGAGCAGTGCTCAGTGAACTTAATATTTTGTCTCTTTTTCCTTCTCTTCCTCTCTCCCTCTCTCCATATATATGTATACATGTATGTATATATACGTATGTATGTATATGTATATATTGGGAGAGTTTTCATATGATTTTGTTCTCTCACAAATTTTAATTCCAAATCAAGTACATAGTAGTTTTTGGTTATCCTATATAACTTATTGCAAACTCTGAACAGTGAGTATAATCAGAGGAATTGCTCTGAATCCGCTCCACATCCCCCAGTGAAGCTCTCTCTAGGTTGAAAATGAATGTGCTGTTACAGGGATCAGTGACATTCCAGGATGTGGCTGTGGACTTCACCCCAGAGGAGTGGCAGCTGCTTGACTGTGATCAGAGAACCTTGTATTGGGATGTGATGCTGGAGAACTTTAGAAACCTCGTCTCAGTGGGTAAGGACAGTGGGTGGTAGCTTTTCCGTGTAACTCAGAATGTATTAATAGCGCCCTTCCTTTAAGACTTGTGAAGGCTGTGACCGTTCTGAATTAGTAAGTTTGGTCCTGAGTTTTAGTGGTCAGAGATTCTTAATCTGCTTTAGGGATCAGATAGTCTGTTTATGCTTCTCCCTCCCAAATGGAGGAGAAGGGTCTTTTCTGTTCTAAAGCCCGTTTGTCATCCTTTACAGGCCCTGAGACTCAAGGAGGCAGCCCTGAATTGTGAGGTAG
>NW_025795299.1:0-15989 GCF_021613505.1 Equus quagga
CTACCTCACAATTCAGGGCTGCCTCCTTGAGTCTCAGGGCCTGTAAAGGATGACAAACGGGCTTTAGAACAGAAAAGACCCTTCTCCTCCATTTGGGAGGGAGAAGCATAAACAGACTATCTGATCCCTAAAGCAGATTAAGAATCTCTGACCACTAAAACTCAGGACCAAACTTACTAATTCAGAACGGTCACAGCCTTCACAAGTCTTAAAGGAAGGGCGCTATTAATACATTCTGAGTTACACGGAAAAGCTACCACCCACTGTCCTTACCCACTGAGACGAGGTTTCTAAAGTTCTCCAGCATCACATCCCAATACAAGGTTCTCTGATCACAGTCAAGCAGCTGCCACTCCTCTGGGGTGAAGTCCACAGCCACATCCTGGAATGTCACTGATCCCTGTAACAGCACATTCATTTTCAACCTAGAGAGAGCTTCACTGGGGGATGTGGAGCGGATTCAGAGCAATTCCTCTGATTATACTCACTGTTCAGAGTTTGCAATAAGTTATATAGGATAACCAAAAACTACTATGTACTTGATTTGGAATTAAAATTTGTGAGAGAACAAAATCATATGAAAACTCTCCCAATATATACATATACATACATACGTATATATACATACATGTATACATATATATGGAGAGAGGGAGAGAGGAAGAGAAGGAAAAAGAGACAAAATATTAAGTTCACTGAGCACTGCTCTGGCCTCATGTATTCTGCTTACATAAAGTGACACTAAAAAATGGTCACATGAAAACTGCTACTGCATTTATAACAAAATCTCCTACGTAAACACTCATCAAAAATTTTTCTTTTATAAGTGCCAGGAAAACCTTTACTTATGGAATTGTTACACCTTATTCTCTAGGACAAGGCTGATAATTTCACTGATTGAGTATTCTTTTTCTATAACTTTCAAGATTGGCATCTCAACATTACAAACTTGTGTAGACCCTATAGCCTCCATATCAATTTTCTAACTTTCTGTTCAATTTAACTTTCAATCTATATTTTTCCTGTTTATATTCTTATCTATTAATAGTTTTCTACTTTGATATATGGATTCTTACAAGTCACTGCAATTCACCAGAAAACAAAGTAGCATTTGAACGAATAAATGGATGGATAGGTGGAGGGATGGATGGATGTCTTGCCTGGAAACTGGTTATTTTCTGCTGCTCATGGGAAAGGACACAGATCTACAAAAACAGGACTTGGGGGAGTTCCCTGCCTTTTCAGCCAAGAAATAAGCGCCCATACACCAGCTACAGAAAAGGCTATGGTGGAAGAATGACCTTGCAAACAAGTCAGGGAAGGCCGTGTTCTGGAAGCACAACTTGTCTCCTTTTCATTCTGATATGATTCTAGGTAACTTGCACAAGGATGTTCTCTCTTAGGTAGATATACATTTCTGCCCTTTTGATCTATTGCAATATATTGTTAATTTATGATCTAGTGATTTCTTTTCTCCCAGAAATTTATCCTAAAGAAATAAAAATGGATGGATAGAACTATTAAAAGCCTGAGCTCTGGAGCTAGGCAGCCTGAGTTCAAATTCAGCTACTCCACTTACTAGTGGTGTGACTCTGAGAAAGTTACTTAACTATTCAGTACCTCGGTTTTCTTATGTGCAAAATGCTGATAACAGTACACACATCATAGGATTTTTATGAGGATTAAGTAAGTTGATACACGTAAAGCTTTCAAAGCAATATACGGCACATACTAAGCATTCAATAAAATTGTTATTATCTTAAAAAATGAGGGGCCATCCTGGTGGCATGGTAGTTAGGTTAGTGGGCTCTGCTTCAGTGGCCTGCGGTTGGCAGGTTTGATCCCAGACGTGGACCTACACACTGTTCATCAAGCCATGCTGTGGTGGCATCCCATATACAAAATAGAGGAAGATTGGCACGGGTGTTAGCTCAGGGACAATCTTCCTCAAGTGAAAAAGAGGAAGATTGGCAACAGAGGTTAGCTCAGGGCCAATCTTCCTCACCAAAAAAAAGGAAGAAAGAAAAAGAAAAAGGGAGAAATAAAAAGTAATGTTTTCACATCGTTGCTTATAATACAAAAACACTGACAATAACTTAAATGTTCATTACTAGCGTGTCGATTAAAAAAAAGATGCTGTAGAAAGATATTGTTATGGAAAGAGTCCATTTATACTTGTAGCTTAAAGAAGTACATTGAAATATATAACATGATCCTCCCCTCCCCTTTTTGAAAAATGTGCGCACAGACACAGAGACACACAATCTTGGTGGTCATATATCAAAATGTAAATAATTATTTAGGGTTGCAAAGATAGCAGGATTATACGTAACTTTTATTTTATTCTTTTACATACTTGTACTTTCTAAATTTTTATGTTACTTTTTCAAATACATATACATACATACATATGAAAATATAGATATACATATACAATTTACAAATAAACTCTGTACACCCTTAATCTGCCTCTATTTTTCTCCATAGCTCCTACCACCAAATGACAGATTACGTATCTGTATATTTGGTTTTTGTTTATCACCCCCCCACCCCCCCCCCCCCCCGCGGGAAAACAGAGACTTTGTTTTGCTCATTGCAGAACACTGGTCCACGACACACTCTGTAAATATTTGCTGAACTAATTAATGGACTAACCTCTCTTCTTGTTGGTTCTCTCCTTGTTACACATTTTCAAAAGAAACTTATTTAGCAACTTTGGCCCAGCCTAACTGAACTGTGATGCAGTAAAAAGAACAGCCTGAGAAGTGAAGATTGGATTTTAGGCTTGATTTAGCCACTAACAAGCTGTGAGATTCTTGGCGCTCAACTGCCATCTCAGGGCTGGTTTTATTCCACTCAAAATGAAGAAGCAGAACTAGAAGATTCCTAAAAGTCCTTCTAGCACTACCAATCTGTGATTACTCTGTAAACTATTTCTTTATTTAGGTTAAAGGGAGAGAAGGAACCAATACACCACCATAGGCCAAATGTGACAAGTGAAATAGTATGGAGCTGGCTTAATCTTGAAAGAACCAACCAGGAATGAAGGGTGTTCACTGGTGTTGATGTGTTTGCAAGAACTGATGAGAAACAGAAAGACAGAAAGAACGTGTTTAGTAAAGAAGCAGAATTTCTTCTGTAGTAGCTCCTGATTCCTCCTGTCCTTGACCATATCCTCATTGTCCTCCTATGAGTTTCCTTTTCTTTCCTTTGGGGCCTGACCACATAAACCCACATTCTCCATTGTTCTGTAATTCTCACCTCTCTCCTCAAACATTTGGGACAACACCTCCATGGACACACTCCTTGACAGCACGTACATGTAATGCCACAAGCCAAGCTCTACTCACTAGAGAGGAGAGACAAACCTTGACTTCCCCTGTCCTTTCTCCGAGGAAAAATGGACTGGATGACAGAGACGCAACACTCCTTCAACTGGAACCTTCAGATTGGGCCCCAATTCTGTGAACTCACCATCACCTGTGGCCCTAGGGTGGCCTTTTGTAGATTTTAACAAGGGCTGCTGGAAACTGAGAAAGGCAGGAATACGCAAGAGGAACCCACGGCGACAATTACTCAGTGTTCCTGCAGAGACACCAAAAACTGTCTCAAAAACAAGGGTCACAAGTTGAAATTCACTTAGCATCCACTCCTCAGAAAAAAGAATACAAAGTAACTAACTGTTTTAGGCGGTACTATGTTGCAAAAAGAATGAAATTTCGGGTAAAACTGCGTTGAATTTGAATACTACCTCCATTTACTAGCTGTGTGATTTGAAGCAGGTAACTTACATCTCTGTAAAACGATGGGGATACTTACATCACACAGGAACTTTGGTAGATAAATGCCATACTCTCTTAAAAGCGCTTACGGTGCCTGGCCCTGGCTATACTGATTCTCCGCCTCGCTGCCTTGAAGGGGTTTACTGCCGTCTGAGTCAAAAGGCTCCTGAATGTGGGGAGGTACAGTTCAACGCACAGGGCTCCCTACGCGGAAAACACTGCTTACAACCCAGCCCCGCACACCGGCGCGCCGCACCCCAGCCAGACCAGGGCTGCACACCAGGGCAGCGCAGCCCTGCCCTGACTCGGCTTTCTCTGAGCCAAATGCCCCGCACATGGGGGTCATCTACAATTCTAGTTCCTTCTCATGAACCAACAAGCCGGTCTTTGCCCTTCAACTGTTCCCTAAACCCTTCAGCATCAGCACCTATCAGCCCCCAAGCAGGCAGACCCACGCAGAACTCTTGGATCGCCCCACTGCGCGTGTGCGGAAGTAACGCTCCACCCAGATTTCCCAGGGTCCTCCGGGGAAGGCCACCTGAGACTACATTTCCCATGAGGCTCGTAGAGCTTATGCCCGGAAGGCCTCAGGGGTTTCCTTTTCATCTAGTGGAGATTTCTAGTTTAGTGTCGCTTGGCTTCATGAGGAGCTCTAGTCTTATGGAAGGGAAACGTGTAGTTTGCACTTATTAATATAGATATGACATATAGAAAACATATGCCATAGAGACATGGCAAATAGAAAACATTAAAACCATGATTAAATGCGTTTTCTTTCATTTTCTTTTTTTTAAAAAATTAAATTCACTTCAGTAACACGCGAATAACATAAATATATCTTAACTGTAAATAATGCAAAAATATAGATTGTGTAAAATTTACACAAATTTAAGCCTGTTAAATAGGCTTTTTGTTTCAGACAGCCTAGTAATGAATATGTTTCGAAGTTTTATTACCGGGCTGGCCTGGTGGCTAGTGTTTAACTTCTCATGCTCTGCCTTGGCAGCCCAGGGTTCACGGGTTCAGATCCCAGGCGTGGACATTACACACCACTCATCAAGCAATGCTGTGGCAGCGTCCCATATACAAAGTAGAAGATTGGCACCGATGTTAGCTCAGGGCCAGTCTTCCTCACACACTCACAAAGTTTTATTACAATCCGCTGTAAGTGAACAGCGGGAGGCCAGTTTCAACTTTCACTCAAAGGATACATGTAGGAAAAGAGAAGGGTTATGTAATCATTGCTGGCCAGCTACAGAAAGGAGAATGTATCCTTTTTGTACAACTAGCTGGGTGGAAAACTAGTTTCTAGAACAAGTATTAATCCCATTAAAGTCGTTTAAAAATTGCTTATTAGGAATGATAATTTTTCCCAGAAGGAAGTCATGAATTATAGCATGCAAAAAATTTACTTTCCCAGACCAGGTTTGGGACAATTTCCCTTCTACGGGGTTCTTCTAGACCCTCTGTCTCCCTGCCCACCCCTCCCCACCTTTTTTTTTTTAATGTGTATATACTGTCAGGCTTTATGGTAGGCACATATCTAATATTCATTCAACAAAAACATGTTGACTGAGTTCCTGTTAGGTACCAGGCATTGTTTTAGGTGTGCAGTAGTGAACAAAATAGACAAAAATACCTGCCCTCGTGGAGCTAATGTTCTATTTTATTAGATACTGATAAATACTATGGAGAAAAACAGCACAATAAAAGAGGATAGGAAGTAATGGAGGGTTACAATCTTAAATAGAGTAGGCAAGGAAAGCCTCATTTAGAAGGAATTTAAGCCAAGATTTGAAGGCAATGAAGTTGCAAACTCATACCAGATGAAAAAGAGTTTTAGGTAGAGGAAACAACTAGAACAAAGACCTGAGGCAGAAGGTACCAAACGTGTTTAAAGAACAGCAAGGAGGGCCATATGCTTGGAGATGGGAGTACAATAGAGAGGTAAGGAGGGGTGAGGGCCCAGACTGTGGAGGGCCTAATCAGTGTAGGGACTTTGGCTTTTCCTCTGAGAGACAATAGAAGCCACTGAAGAACTTTGAGCAGAGTGGCTTGATCTGACTCAAGGTTTTTTTAATTTTTTTTTTTTTTTGAGGAAGATTAGCCCTGAGCTGCCAGTCCTCCTCCTTCCATGCCAATCTTCCTCCACTTTATATGTGGGATGCCTACCACAGCATGGCTTGCCGAGCAGTGCCATGTCCGCACGTGGGATCCAAACCAGCGAACCCCGGGTGGCCGAAGCTGAACGTGCACACTTCACGGTTGTGCCTCCGGGCCGGCGCCTGACTCAAGTTTTAATTAGACCACTTTGGCTGCTGTGTGGAGAATAAACTAGAGGGGAGCAAGGGGGCAACCAGTTAGGAGGTTATTTGAATAGTCAAGAAGTAAGATGATGATGGCTTGGACCAAATCATAGCAGAAGTAGTGAGAAGTAATTGAATTCAAAGTCTAACTTGAAGGCAGAGTCTATAGGATTTATCGTGGATTGTATGTATGCTAGGAGAGAAAAGGGGGATTCAATGGTGATTCCCAAGTTTTGGGTCTGAGCGAGTGAAAGGATGGAAGTGCCATCATCTGAGATGGAGGAAACTGTAGGAGCACAACCAGGGAGAGAGGGACATCAGGACCTCAGTTTTGAACATGTTGAGTTTGAGATGCTACTAGAGACATCTAAGTGGTGAAATTGGGCAAATATGCTTGAATTCAGAGGAGATATCCACGATAAATAAATTTAGGAGTTATCATGAGATAGATTTTAAAACCATCAGACAGGGGATGGCCTGGTGGCACAGCAGTTAAGTTCATATGTTCCACTTTGGTGGCCTGGGGTTCATCGGTTCCGATCCTGAGTGCGGACATGGCACCGCTTGTCAAGCCATGCTGTGGCAGGCGTCCCATGTATAAAGTAGAGGAAGATGGGCATGGATGTTAGCTCAGGGCCAGTCTTCCTCAGCAAACAGAGGAGGATTGGCAGCAGATGTTAGCTCAGGGCTAATCTTCCTCAAAAAATATTTTAAAAAATAAAAAAAATTTTTTTAAATAAAATAAAACAAAACCATCAGACAGATGAGGTTACTAATTAAAGGGGTATAAAAAGAGAATAGGTCTGAGGAGTGAGCCCTGGTATATTTCCAAGTTAAAAGGTTGTAAAGATGAAAAGAAATCAGCAAAGAGACTGAAAGGAAAGATCAGTGAACCTACGAGGGGAAGCAGCAGAGTATGAACTCTATAAGCCAAGTGAAAAAAAGTGCTTCAGAGAAGGGAGCAATACATTCTGTCTAAAACTCTTGATAATTAAGACTGACAACATATTTTTTGGTGTGGAAATTAGAATTTATTGGTGACCTTGGTAAGAACAGTTTCAGTGGAGTGGTGTGGGGAAAAGCCTGTTTGGGGCGGGTTGAAGAGACTGTGGCCTGAAAAGTCTAGATTGGGGGAATTTCAATAGGACAAAGAGCTGGTTTCTTTGGCAAAAAAAATTTCAAGAGGGAAAGAAAAGATGGAAGGAAACCTACAGATTAACAGAGATTTAGAGTTAAAAATTAGCATTCTAGTGAAAGTTTGATGAGAAACAGAATATTATTTCCCCTGCTAATGACTCAATTACAAAGGGAAAAATAGTAATTTTACAATGGAGAAAACTGGTGGTTGCCACCTTAACCAAGTGATCAAAGTTAAAATCACCAATAATGAGACAAATTGACATTGTGTCTCCTGACATGAAACGATGAGAACAATATCACTTGTGTGACGTACTTATGTGATATACTTGCCAAAAATGCATGACTTGAATCTAATCATGAGGAAAGATCAGACCAGCCAAAACAGAGAGACATTCTACAAAATAACTAGCCTGTACTCTTCAGAAATATGAATGTCGTGAAAGAGGTTGAGAGGCTGAGTGCCGGACGCTGTCCTGCAACCGCTGCAGCCCAGTGACACAGTCGGGGCACACGAAGCAGGGGAGTTGCAAAGCCACCCTGGCAGGAACGGCCGAGGGTCCTCCCTGCTCAATCTGCTGTCACCACTTGCTGTATTGGCTCTCTTCATGACGCTTGTGCTTACCCAGGGGAATCTGCTGGGAAAGGTGAATCCCACTGCAATAGACAAGAAAGACCCTCTTCTGACTAACACTCCTTCAACATCCCCAGGGCCCTGCCGAAGAAAGAGGGTTAAAGGGTCAGATGGCTCAGTGTGGGAGTTCTATAAGAGGATGTGGGGACCTGTATGTGCCTGGTCTAGACGTACCTTGGCTCACCTTTGCCCCAAGGCTTGTTCCGTCCTCCAGCATAACCCGAGTCTCACCCCCTGCAAAGAATACTGTAGAGATCTATAAATATTAACTGCACTTACCCAGAAAATGAAAAGAACAGCTCTTTCCCAAGACTGAATAAGGGAAGTAACCTTTAGAGACTGCTGATGACCCAAATAAATTAAGGAAGTAAAATGATATCATGGGGAAAAATCAAGCTACTTCAGGGGAGAAAATAGCTGTACCCCAGATGCTTATGTAATCCTCAAAATATATATAAACGCATGCTTGACAATAAAGACTTCAGACTTGCTTCCACCAACTTGGTGTGCAGTCTCATTCCCTTTGCTGACGCCGTTCATCCCTCAGGAACCTGGACTCTGTTGGAGCTGGACTCTGGCAGCTG
This sequence comes from Equus quagga, assembly GCF_021613505.1. Taxonomy (NCBI): domain Eukaryota; kingdom Metazoa; phylum Chordata; class Mammalia; order Perissodactyla; family Equidae; genus Equus; species Equus quagga. The sequence goes on from NW_025795299.1 coordinate 8,444, forward strand.
AGGAATTGTTCCAGATTAAAGCATTCTGAAGAGGGTCTGGCCAGGTGGCACAGTGGTTAAGTTCACATGTTCTGCTTCCGCGACCCGGGGTTCACTGGTTCGGATCCCAGGTGCGGACATGGCACCGCTTGGCAAGCCATGCTGTGGTAGGCGTCCCACGTATAAAAAAGTAGAGGAAGATGGGCACGGATGTTAGCTCAGGGCCAGTCTTCCTCAGCAAAAAGAGGAGGACTGGCAGTAGTCAGCTCAGGGCTAATCTTCCTCAAAACAAAAGAGAAAGAGGGCACTTTGAAGTGATCTTTTTACAGAGTAACAAAAAGAAAGAATATCTCAAGATATGACAAACTCTTAGAGGTGGGAAGAAATCAAAGGATTTCTCACTTAGATTGTGCATGGCTGTTACAGCACAGAGCACAAATAGACTAGGGAGTTCTGGGAATCTGAGATGTTCTGATGGAGCTGAGTATAGTTTGGTTTGCTTCTTACCAAAATCTTGTACAGCCTAAGACGATGAGGTCAGCAACAAAAGGTCTCCAGGGGGCAGTTTATATTTGTCCAGTACTGGAAATATAGTTTAACTTATTCTACTATACTCCTCCTTTCATTTAAGGAAAGGAACAAATTAATTTATGGAACCCAGACCAGATGCTTCCTGATATATTACAATAAAACTCCCTTATTATTTTTTTATTGAGGTCACATTGATTTGTAACATTATATACATTTCAAGTGTATATCATATTCCGATTTCTGTATAGACTGCATCATGTTCTCCACCAAAAGTCTAGTCACCATCCGCCACTGTACAAATGTGCCCCTTTACCCTTTCACCTTACTCCTGCCCCCTTCTCCTCTGGGAACCACCAATCTGGGCTCCATATCTTGGTGTCTGTCTGTTTGTAACCAACTCCCTTGTCCTATTCCCTTGCTCCTAGAGGAGACCATTGCACACCTCTTCCTACCTTGGCGTCCACAGCTGTTCTTTCAAGGGGACCTCACATCATGCTGGTAATACTGGAGCCCTTTGCTCCCTCCTAAAATGTGTCCTCTTCCTGTAGTCTTAAGTAGTTCGGAGTTTCTCAGATGAGAAGCACGAGCATGGGAAGGGAAGATAGGATGGGAATGGTAACCGCTAAGTAGGGGGAAATGAGGATTTCATGTAGGAAGTGAGAGAAAACTGTTGAGCTGAAAAAATGCAAGTCCTGTGACTATAAATACCTGAAGAGTTTCTGCGCGGCCGGCAAACTGATTCTGAAGACAATTCCAAAAGAAGGTTTCAGCAACTGTTGGAATGACTGAAGTGAAAGCAGCATCCTAAAATAGCCTCCTAAAATAACTTGGGAAGTGTTAAAGAAAAAAGATATTCCATGACACTTGTTAAAGATGGTGACACAGACCTTATTCAGGACCATCACAATAGGTATAGGGACCACTGCAATGGAATTTTAGTGGAGGAGACAGATTGGGCTCAACTCCAAATACAGCACGAGCAAGTGAGAATGTACAGCCAAGGAGCAGGGTCAGGGGTCAGCGGATGGAAAATCACTAAGAGGAAACCTCAGGGGTAAGGGGGGTTCTGGCTAAATCAAGCTAAGAAATTCCTGCTGAAGACAAGCCAGAGTGGTCAGACATCACCTGGATGGTGGAGGATGAGGAACTGAGCAGACATCGAGGGTTGGGGTTTCTCACTAAAACTAAATTTTACAGGGAGGCGCACAGACGGGCCCAGGAGAAGGTTGAGGAGCCTGACTAAAGTTTGGTCAAGCAAAGATTCTTTGTCAGTAGACAAGATTTAATTTAGATCCTTAAGTTCTGGTATGCTTGTTCAAAAAAGCGCTATCCTTTATTTATAATCACTACTCAACATTACTCTTCAAAAAATAGCTAATGCAGGAAAAACAATACAACATAGTTGTAACTGAGCTTAAACTTGAAGAGGCTTGATTTCTGAATTTAGGGTCAAGCTGTTTTGTCACCAGTCAAGGAGAGGCATAAAGGTTTTTTGACATTATCAAGGAATACTGTGGACAGCGATAAAAAGTCTAGCTTAAATAATGGATGGTTCATCCTTTTAAGGGAGAATGTAGAACTTAAAAAATGTCGCATTCCAGGGTCCGGCCCCATGGTCCAGTAGTTAAGTTCACTTGCTCTGCTTCAGCAGCCTGGAGTTTGCCAGTTCAGATCCTGGGCACAGACCTACACACCACTCATCAAGCTATCCTGTGGCAGCATCCCACACAGAGGAACTAGAATGTCTTGCAACTAGGATATATGACTATGTACTGGGGTTTGGGGGAGAAAAAAATAAAAGAGGCAGATTGGCAACAGATGTTAGCTCAGGGCCAATCCCAAGAAAAAAAAAAAAAAAAAGTCACATTCCAAAGGGAAGTTGCTAAACAGAAAAGCTTGCTCTTTGTAACTTGATTAATGCTGACTATGCTGTCACGTGGAAAATTCCAGGCAGTCCTAGGAGCTAAACCTGTATCAATTTCTTACAAAAAAACAAAAAAAAGACCCCAAAACTTGCTCCCTGAAAGCTGAAAGTATCATGACACCACTTTACTAAAATCAAATACAGATGATGCCCCAGTTAAATGCTACTTGAACTACTCTTACATCTTATGTAGATACACCAACGAAAAAGAACAGGAATATTTGAGTGCAAATGTTTTATTTACATGCTTAAATACTTCTTTTCCTCAATGCATACTTACTGTCATACAGAAATCAACTGCTTTTTCTCTCTCAATTGGCATCTTGTTATATTTTTTGTTTTGGTGTTTACGTATATAGGAAAACATTTTTAGAATGAGTTTTATAAGAGGAGACTCTGAGGTTCAGTAACGCTGCCACGCCCATTAAAAGTGCCAGCAAATGGATGAAAATATTACGGAAATTCATACTACATATTAAACCATTTCTTCACTTGCATATTATTGTTAGGACTGGAAGAAAAAAATGATGATATTGACTGTAGAAACTTAATAGATATAATGTATAAACATATTTTATACTCACATTTGTATAATCTGTTATAAAAATAAAAAATCAGGGATGGTAAATTTAGTTTCACTGATTCCTTGATTAAGTTATGCTTCCTTTCCAAGCTCTATGCTCTATTACTGATAATTTAATGTTTTCTGTGATCTTTTCTGTAAAAACTTTATCAATTCCAGAACATGACTGGCATTATTTTTTATGGGAATCTACTCTTCCAAATTCATTCAAATTGATGGATCTTTCCTCACCGTGAATTCTCTATTTAATAAAATTTAATTAATATTTAAGGCTTTCTCATATTCATAAAGTGAATATTATGTATGAATTTTCTGATGGACAATAAGATTTGACTTCTGGGAAAATGCTTTCCCACATTTGTTACATTCATAAGGCTTTTCTCCTGTGTGAGTTATCTGATGTCTAAGGAGATGTGACTTCTTGATGAAGGCTTTGCCACACTCAATACATCCATAAGGTTTCTCTCCTGTATGAATCCTCTGATGGGTAACAAGCACAGATGTGTTGCCAAAGGCTTTGCCACATACAATACATCGGTAGGGTTTCTCTCCTGTATGAAATCTAGAATGTTTATAAAGGGATGAACTGTACCTGAAGGTTTTCCCACATTCCTTACATTCAAATGAGTTCTCAAGTGTATGAGATTTCACATGTTGAGTAAAGGAGGAGTTCCAAGTGAATGATTTCCCGCACTGACGACATTCATAGGGTTTCTCTCCAGTGTGAAGTCTCTGGTGAACTACCAGTTGTGCTTTATGCATAAACGCTTTCCCACAATCATTGCACACAAAGGGTCTCTCTCCATTATGAATTTTCTGATGAGTTGCAAGGTGTGCCTTCCTGCTATAGGCTTTCCCACAGTCATTGCATTCAAAGGGTTTTTTCCTTGTATGATTTTTTTCATGTCTAATGAAATGAAACTTCTTTTTGAAGGCTTTCCCACATTCACTGCATTCATAAGAGTTTTCGCCAGTATAACTTCTATTATAATTAAGTAAGTCTAGAGTAGGTTGCAAACTCTTCCCATATGATTTACATTTATATGATTTTTTTCTTGTAGGATTAAGACTTGTGCTCATATTATAACCGTGGACTCTCTCCATAGCCAGAATTTTATTGAATGTGAACAAAACTGAATTCAAAAAGTTGTCTTTGCTTTCCTGGTTCTTCTCTGATTCATCAACAAGCGGGTAGTCAGCTTCTAAAAAGAAGTACAATAAAACATTTCTAGTTAATTTTTTCCATCAACATGTTATGGAAAGAAACTTTCAATCTAGTCTTTCATTCTGAAACAAAGCCTGTATTGGCCTTGCTCCTAAGCTTTAAGAATAAAACTGCTAAAGAGGAAATGGGAGCAGATAAATGGCAATAATGAGAACAGATGGCTTCACTTGTGACCTGTGGAAAGACAGTAAAATAGGCACAAGGTACAGTGAGTAGGGTACAAAGGAAGTCAAAAGGTTGCTCAACAAGGGTACACAGTTAGCTCACAGAACGAAGACAGCCCATGGAGATCTGAATAATGGATAGGGTAACCAGGGGAACAAGAGACAAGGGGGTTGAGGGAAAATATCAGAGGACAGACTAGATTTCGAGGAGGCAGATCAGAATCAGAGTCTTCACTACCTAATTCCTAGACCATCCTGGCAGGATAGCTCCCTATTCCCCTCATTCACATCTCTTTTTGCTCTTAATCACCTGGCACAATGTCCGTTCCCTTCAGGAGCATTCTTACATTTTCAGCCCTCTAAAACTCCATCCAAACCACAGCTGAAACATGTCTGTAGACAGGGCTCCAACTCTACCACAGCTGGGTTCATTATTACATGTGCTTGTGAGCCCAGGCACACAACTGTCCAGCGGGTCATTCCAAGGCAAGTCATCCTTAGCCCAGGCACAAATTCTGTCTGCTTGCTATCATTTTTATTCTAGCTAGCTTTCTATATATGACAACTATTTGTCATATTTGTATTTGACAAGTACTGTTCTTACATCCTCTTTCAATCTGCCTAACAAACTAGTCCCCAGAAGGCTGCTTTGCTCCTGAAGTCACATTTTTTCACTATCTTCAAAATCCTATAAATCCCAAATCCACTGCTCCATTAAAAGAGAAAGAAATTTGGGAGACAGGGTTATAATTTCCTACTCCTGAGTTTCCTGCCATGTGGAGTGTTAGTACAACCCCCCAGACTCCTGCTCCCTGCCTCATCCTTCTCTGTGAAGCCGGAAGGAATAGTGAGCTATACAGCCCTTAGTATACATTTCTTTATAGAGTGGTTCTAAATAAGAGGATTTGGAGTCTGTCTTCTTTCTTCTCCACTTCCACCAATGGGAAGCCGCATCCTGTGCTACTTCTCCCAACAATAACCAACTGACAAATCCAGGGTAATCATTCCAGTGAATAAAATTACGCAAAATAATGCATTTACTCATGGTGTCTAAGCATGCATTCCACCAGTCCTCAACAAATACCTTCTGTTCCACAGATTCTAGACTAAATAATTACAATATTTTGCTCATGTTCCTTCTCCACCTTAATTTCCCCTCCCTCATCCCCTCTCATCCTATTCTTTATACTCTTTAGGGAGGAGCCAGTGTTCTCAAAAAAAGACTTCCAACCTTTGCATACTTTGAACTTTAAGCTCCATTTTCTCTGAACTTCTAAGATAGTCACCACTGCTACCTAAACCATTCATTTTGACAATTAACTAGAACAAAACTACAATGCTATTGTGCATTGAACAAATGTGCCAAACTTCTCAAATTTTAAGGTATTTTATATGGCTATGTTTTGCCTTTTCAACTACAATTTGCACACCTGGAAAATGGAAATGGGTTTTTTTTTTTTCACTTTCTTTGAATCCTTCTCAGGAAACATTAAGAAGCTTTGTTGAATGAAAGAATAAGAAACATCCCCACAATGTCTAACTTTACAACAAGGAATTAATGAAATGTTCATTGAATGCCCATTATGTGCTCAGCAATGGTGTAAAGGAAAAAATGATACAGGACTTCCTCTTCAAAGTGTTACCACAAGAAAACATGCCTTAAAAGCTACAAGGTTTTAAAAAAAATCTAAGATAGTATACATCAAGTTTTCATGATAGAGCCATAGTAGAGTTGGGATGGCAGTTCAAAGAAGGTAGAGATTAATCTAGGCTGGAGTTACCATGAAAGAGGAGAAAACTGAATTCAGACTTAATAGATGCCAATATTAGTTAGGTGGAGCCCCCCAGAAACAAAAGGACTGATGAAGAAAAGAAAATTGTGTATAGAGGACACTAAAAGAGCCCAACTGCCATGGAATAGGGAAAAGATGGACAATTCTGGATAAACAAAATGGGATCACATTAAAGAGGGCCTTAAAAAGCCATTTAAATATTACAATACAGCTTATAAAGGAGTGACTTACGTTTATTTGTCAGAAGAGTGACAAGAAAAATGAAATAATTTGGATAAACCTTATGAGAACATCTAAGATAAACCAGAAAATAGAAGTGGCAATATAGGAACACAAATAGCCTAGACACCATATCAGGAGTTAGAATTCATTTGGTTTACGTCAGTAGAAGTTAGGGTCCCAGGGAATCTCCAGTACTCTTAAGTGGTGTCTTAATCATTTGAAACATATTTCTTTTATGGGCTCTATGGAGAGGGAAAATTTTATTTTGACTCAGTCTGAGATAAACTAACAGCTGAAATCATAGGCATTAAGTCACAATAATATCTAATGAGAAACTCTCGAGAGGGAATAAACCTAATCGCTTACCACAGAGATTCTGAGATTGCAAAGCAGTGGGCCAGTCAACATCCTTTATTGTAATGTAAAGATGAAAGTGAAGGCTGAAGAATATTAAAAATTGGTTACTATGAAAAAACAGAGAATAAGGCCAGGTTGGGTACAATTATAGGAATGGAAAGATGGCGAGGCAAAGATGCCAGAGATGGCATAAAACAAATAACCTGAGACTTTAGACTGATGAAGTTTCTGAGGGAGCTCCTGTGGAGAGAAGCTCAGAACATGGAAGAGAAGGCAAGAGGCAAAAGATGAATAAGTAGGAGGAAAGGGTGAGGGCAGATTAGCAAGGAACCAATGCAAATAAAGTTAGAGAATTATTACCAAGTGAAGCAGAAAGATGCACCAGAAGGTAGATACCCCAAGTTAGCAGGGGGACTAAAGATGAGTACGGTCGGGTACACAGGTGGGGTATATGATATAAGAAAAGGAAAGAGTTTAAAAAAAAAGGAAAATAATTAGAGCATAATGTTACTAAAACTTTTGAAATAAAAACTAAGAAATACTGGACACTTACCACCTGCCAACTATTTGAAGGGCTTTGCATGTATTAGCTCATATAATCTTTACAAGAAACCTGAGGTAAGGATTAATATTATCCCTATTTTATAAATAAAGTAGTGCTACAAAATAATTAGGTTAGACAATGACTGGTAGAGTAAGACTTCAAATCCACACAATCTGACTACATTGTAAGAACTAACTGTATGGAAAATATCTGCGGTCACGTGG
>NW_025795300.1:0-6018 GCF_021613505.1 Equus quagga
CACCATGCTGTACATCAGATCTCCAGAACTTATTCATCCTTCCTAACTTCTTGAGTCAATGTTGCTGTCCTTTTTCCAACTTCTTGGGAAGAATACTTAGTTCATTAATTTTCAGGGTTTCTACTTTTTCCTCTGATTCCTACTTTAACTGCCTCCCACAAATTGTGTTATTTGGTATTTTCGTTGATTTTCGGTTCAGATGGTTTTCAAATTTGGATACGATTGCTTCTTTTATCTATGAGCTCTTTTAAGTTGACTATTTTCAAATATGTAGGAACTTTTCTAGTTGGCATTTTATTATTGATATCTGGCTTAATTCCACTGTGGTCCAAGAACGTGATACATGTGGTTTTAATCCTTCGCAATTTGTTGAGATTTTCTTTCTGGACATGATACGGTCAATGTTTATACACATATGTGCTTGGAGAAAACTGTAGCTTCCCATTGCTTGGTAGCTAGAGATGTAGACGTAGATATGGATATGAAAACACCGAGGTCTATGTCTGTATTACATCGTTTGTTAATCATTATATCAAATCTCCTATCCACTTACTGACTGTTTTTCTGTTTGTTCTATCAGTTCCTGAGAGAGGTATATTATCCAACTGATTGTTTATTTCTCCTCCTCGTTATGTCAATTCTTGGTCTTGTGATTTTAGACTATGTTTTTAGTTGACAACAAGTTTTAAGACTGTAGGAAGTGATAGATACACCAACAATTATAGCTGGAGATTTTAACCAACCACTCCTAGAAACTGAAAGTTCAGTCCAACAAAAATAAGCAGCAATTTCAAAGGCCTGAGCATGATAATAAATTTGAGTTGTCAGATAACATAAAACTCTATGCACAACAAACAGAGAATATAAATTCTTTTGAGCACATGGACTATTTACAGAAATAGACTATTACTTAGGAAAATGCAAGCCTCAATAAACTCCAAAAGATCAGTATCATAGAAACAAGGCTCTCTGATCTTAGTAATGCTTATGCAGAAATTAATAGCACAAAGATAGCTTTAAAACATCCAAATGTTTAGAAACAGAATAGCGTATTACTCACTAAGCCTTGGGTTGAAGGACACCAAGACATATTTAAAACGGAATAAAGGGCATATTCGGCATCCCTCAGAGTTTAAAAATATACTTCCTCCATACCCTACAATGCCACCACTCGGCCCTTAGCCTAGAGAACCCCACGCACGTGAACACGGGCAGACATGGCCAAGAAGGCGCAGAGCTGCATTGCTTGTAAGAGTCCCAAACTGCACACAACCCAAATTCCAAAACTACTTGAATGGGTATGTGAAGTGATATATCCGTAAATGGGATATCATACAGAAAGAAAATGAACAAATGTGGCTACACACAAGTTGGGTGAATCTTATGAGCATAACATCAAGCCAAAAAGAAAAACGAACAGACACACTAGAATATATATTATAAGAGGCCATTTTTATAAAGTTCAAAGACAGGCATGCATAAATAGGCGATAAAAGTATACAAAATAACTGGAGGTGTAAGGCAAAAGCATGAGGGCCTTTTACGGGGCTGGTCGTGTTTTATTTGACTCAGGTAGTGGTTACGTGAATACCCACATTGTAATTATTCCTTATGCAGTATAGTTATGTTTTATGCAATTTCTGTAGGTGTGCGCTATTTCACAAAAATAGCTTAAATATTACTCAGTACTGTCACAATCCCACAGTTGAACCCCTTTATCATGTTGATTTTGGGGACAAATATGTGCCTCAAGTCATTAGAGGCAGCTCTGGGTATGTATGTGTATTTTGGTAGAGATGGGAGTATTTGAGTGGGGTAAAGCATGTCACATACCATATTAAAATTTGTTTGATGAGAAGATGGTCTAATGGGGTTTCCTTCATTTGCAATTGACCCTACCTTTCTAAAAACCACACACAATGTAAGAAAGTCTGCTTTCATTCATGACAGCAGATCCATTCTGGAATTTTTTCACTTGCCAAGTTATCTGTGGCTGATATTAGTGGCTCTCAACTCTTAGCATACATAAAATGTATGTCAAAGGAAGACTGTTAAATGGCAGAATCTTTGGAGCCACCTCAAGTACAAGATGCGATAGGTGGAAAAAGTCTTCATGGTGAACAAGTGCCCCTAGACACTCTAAGCAGGTGATCCAGGGACGCAGGAAACCAACATTGCAGTGCCTAGTACTTCCTTCGCTTCTGCCTCATGAATAAAAATGTCTGGTCAATTCGGTCACAAGCGAGGGTTGACTTCTGCCCCAGTTCCAAAGCGCTTCATAGTCTCCTATTCACTGATGCCATGGTTTCTGATTCTCTGTCCTTCTGGTCTTTTCCCTCTCCAGAGCGTCCACTCTATCTGATGCCTACAGGTTGGACTTCTGCTAGTCAGCTCCTTGACCCTCACTGTAGAGTATTTCGTCTCTTTCCTCTTTGTAGGTGGGGGTTGTGTCTTTCCCTTTCTTACTCCCATCCCAGAATGCGTAGTGCTGGGCTGAAAACATAGCAGAGGCTCACAAAGCGCAGTTTTTCTCCCTCAAAGGAGCTGAACTTCAACACCCTCTTTTATTAGTCGCCAGATCCCCAGACCGGACCGAGCACATGCTTTTATAGAAGGTAATCTCAAATAGCCTGCAGAGCCAGTCATGAGCCAGCCTTCTAACTGCGTGCCAACGATGTCATGACACCCACTGCAGACACACTTCTGGCTGTTCTTCACATGCCTTGCATATTTGTTTCTCACAGTTGCAAGAATATTCTTCAGAAATTACCACCGTTCTTCGGTAATTCAATGTTTCAGTCTTTGCTTTCTAAAACTCCATAAACATCTCAGCAGTACTCAAAAATGCCCAGTCTCTTCTATTTCTTCACCCTCCTCCTGAGTTCCTAGGTATTTTTTTCAACTGGGATGGGTCACTGCTCTTCCCATGGGTCCACTGAAAAAAGTAAGACACGGTCTCTATCCTTGTGGAACTTATATTCTAGTGAAGAGAGACAGATGATGGACAAAAACATTAAAAATTAAAGAGGATGATCTCAGAGAGCGATGTGTGCTCTGCCGAAAGGAAGCATAGAAAGCAAACAGAAAGAGTGAAGTTGGGCTACTTTAGCTTAGAGAGGGATGCCTGGAATGAAGTAAAAAGTTGAGGCTTCCACCTATCCGAGGAAGAATATTCCAGATAGAGGGAACAGGAAACACGGAGCCCTGAGGCAGGAGTGTTCTTGGTGTGTTTGAGGAACAGCAAGAAGCAAGGAGAGCTTCAGCCAAGTGGTCCAGGGTAGAGTGGAAGGAAATTACGAGATTGGTCTTTTTTTATAAGTAGAATGGGAAGCCACTGGAGGGTTTCAAGCAAGGAGGTTACAGGATCTTGCTTTCATTTTTAAACTATTTCCTTTGCCTTCTGTGTAGAGAGTAGAACGCAGAGCTCTGTTACAGGTAGCCAAAAGCATTTTCATGCATTTAAGCAGAAAGGGGAATTTGGTGATTACAAAGGTGTTAAAAGAGCCTGAAGAAGAGACTGTAGGTTGCGTTTCCAGAACTACTTTCCTGAGAAATACCACAGAACTCGTACAATCAGGAGCGTGGAGAGCAAGGAAGCTGTTGTCCTAACAGCTGGCCCAGGACTACTCAGCCTCTGCTCAGATCATCACAAGCTTCAGCTTCAAGACCACACTGCCTCACTCTCCATCTACATAAGCAAAGTAGGTGTCCCATGCTTTGCCTTTCGATACCCACAAAACTAGGAACTGTACCCTGGGGCCTCTATTATTGCTGATGCAGAAGAAGCAAACGCTTCCAAGACCGTGCTCACTAGCAGAAATCAGAAACCACAGAAGCAGCAGCAGCACAGGCTACACCTCACCTCCCCTTCCAAATCTCAGGCAGGTTTACCTGCTTGGCGGAGGCTAAGTCATCTGTGTAATCCAGGCCAGAAGGGCAGAGTTCTGGAAATGTAGACGAGCTTTCCAACCTCTCCCAAGCCTTACTTGCTGTGATTGGGGTTGGAAGGGAGTCAAGTGAGCTAAGCAATGTTACTTGCTGTAGGATACGGAACTGGAAGAGAGTAAGCCAGTTAGGAGGTTATTGAGTAGTCCACCTGAGAGATGATGGTGGCTTGGACAGAATGAAAAAAGCAAAGGTGTTGAAACGTGGTTGGATTTACATTTTACATTTAAATTTATGTTCTACTCAATAAAATATATATATATATATATATATATGAAGATTAATACTTCCTTTCACCCATGCCCCAGACAGTGAAGCTTGGTTTAGGAGCTCCTCTTACGTGTGTCAGAGTATCACACTGTATTGGAATCTCTTGTTTCATTATCTATACTTCTACTGAACAATCATTTCCTCAGGGGCAGGATGTGTGTCTGGCTGTGCATGGCACAGTATCTGGCACGTGGTGCTCTGTCAAGAAATATGGTTATCGCGACGAATGAAGGAATAGTGGATCACTTGAGTTCGCCAGCTCAGTGGCCTGGTGAATTTCTCTTGCTGAGAGGCTCTTATGACTCCTCGCTTATTGCCAGTGTTGCCGGCTGGGGCCACATCTCCCAGCACGCATGGTGAAACCCTTTGGGCAGTCAGAGACTGGACTCCAACGCTAAGTGAAGGGCATGGGATTGGATTGAGCCTTACTCATGCCAACACACATTATGTTCAACTAAATTTCCCCCTTACCCTCCATGGGAATGATTGCCCTAAGCACACATCCCTTATTACAGCAAATCAGAAACAGGCAGAAATCCTACATTTTGTCCTGTGCTCCCTTGTGAACCAGCCTGTGTCCACATGAATAGCAGCTACGAACCTGTGCACAGAAAGGTAGAAATGCTGAAGTGGCTGCTGTAGACACCACCTGAGAGTGCGGCTGAAAAGTAAATGGGCAAAACTGGGTAGTTCACTGTGGACTGAGCACTGTGAACAAAATTATATTTGAAACATTTAAGTTCTGTGATGACAATAAAACGCCAAGTCCAATCATTAGAAAGTGTAAGGTAAGAGGACAAGATGGTTCCATGTAACTCGGGTGTTTGACACCCCTGCCAGCTAAGCCAGAAACTGTGCTTCAGGTCTCCCCAAGAAAAACTACGATGAGCAGTCAGCTGCTTTGCAAATTCCAACTTCTAAATTAAGAGGGTAAAGTAGTAATTCAGAAATGAATTTAGTGTGATTTATGGAGCTTCGCACTTTGTATATTCCTTGGAGTTTTCAACTCTTCTTGGAGCCTGCGTAGGAAAGGGCTCTTTCTCATCTCCTGGATTCCAGGAGCTTCAGGCTGTGGCAGACACATTTGGGACACATCCCAGGCACTACTAGCTCCCCCTGGACTGCATTCTCCAACTCTTCTCTGTGCCTGCCCCTGCCCCCAGCCAGAGTCACACAGCTCATCTCAGGAACGATGGAAAAGGCCAGCCTGCTCCAGTGACCCACAGTTTTCCTTCTTGCTTGTCTTATTGACTGACCAGAAAATGGCCACCTAACTCCAGAAGAAGGTCTTCCATTTTTTTTTAGCACTGACCGTGTGCTCAGCAATAGTTTTAGGTGCTTTCCATGAATTAACTCATTTTACCCTATCTGGAAGTTCTATTGTCATCTCACTCTAGAGATGAGGAAACTGAGATACAGAGAATTTAGGCAACTTGCTTAAGAACACACAGATAGTGAGTGGCAGAGCTGGGGTTCAAACCCGTGCAGTCTAGCTTCAGAGTCAGAGCTCTGACTTGTACTCGATCATCTCCCCTCCTGCTGGAAACTGGGAAGAATAATACCTACCTACCAGGGCTGTAGTGAGGATTAAACTATTATCATTAGTCCTCTGCAGGAGGGTGGTCATTTTCTGACCAGTGGGCTGGGGTAGAGAGTCCTTTTTGCAAATTAAGTTCCAGACACAATCCTCATGCTGAAACAGGCACTTCCGCTTATTTCTTACTAAGTCCAAAGTGAAGCTCTGCAGAAACAGAGTGCCATAATAATGCATTTCCGTGGAAAGAAGCTCTCGTAGCAAGTTGG
>NW_025795301.1:0-1061 GCF_021613505.1 Equus quagga
GAAGCAGCACAAGTTCCTTCCACCAAGGATCTCACCCTAGGATATCAACTCTTTAATGAAGCTCTGCTTTCTGAAAAATTCCACATTCAGTATTAAGAAAAAAACCAAGTGTCCACACTTTATGTTCATCAAGGGCACAAGGTTTTTACAATGTGATTTTACAATTTCTGTTCTCTATAATAAGATTTTTTGGCCTTCAACTCTACTTGAATCTTATTATTGTATTACTTTCTATTTAACATTAATTGCTTAATATTAATTTTGTACTGGGACACAGAAAGGACGAAAGTACCAGACAGTCTGGCAGGAAGCTTGTGCCACAAATAAGGGAAGTCAAATGGTATCTTCCCTTTTTAATTCTTCAGAGATCTCTCTAGAGATCCTCTAAAAGACCTAGACTTTTTAAACCCACGTGCTTCTCTTGACCCTTGAGAAATATTAACATCTTAAACTTCAAAAATTTCTGGGAATATAACAAACTTTTGTTCCTTTTCAAAAAGAAAAAAAAGGAGGGGAAGAGAAAATACTGAAACAAGAAATAAACAAGACTGGTGTCTATTCTACATCATCTCAAAAAATCATTCAGGCCTCCCAGCCATCTAAGGATATAAAAATTAAGTATATGAGACAACAGGTCACACCAGCATGGGTAACAGAATAGTCATCTTAGAAGATTAATTTTATTTTTCTAAAGACAGCGTCCAAAGTTTACCACAACCAACATGGCATTACTGAAACCTAAGACCTTCTCTTTGAGTCCTCACACAAGATACATTAAAAGGTAGTCCTTCGGGGGCTGGCCCCGTGGCCGAGTGGTTGAGTTCGCGCGCTCCGCTGCAGGCGGCCCAGTGTTTCGTCGGTTCGAATCCTGGGCGCGGACATGGCACTGCTCGTCAGACCACGCTGAGGCGGCGTCCCACATGCTACAACTAGAGGAACCCACAACGAAGAATACACAACTATGTACCGGGGGGCTTTGGGGAGAAAAAGGAAAAAATAAAATCTTTAAAAGGTAGTCCTTCATAAATAAGTATCCTGCATACAAAGAGCCACGGAAAATC
>NW_025795302.1:0-1012 GCF_021613505.1 Equus quagga
GATTTTCCGTGGCTCTTTGTATGCAGGATACTTATTTATGAAGGACTTTTAATGTATCTTGTGTGAGGACTCAAAGAGAAGGTCTTAGGTTTCAGTAATGCCATGTTGGTTGTGGTAAACTTTGGATGCTGTCTTTAGAAAAATAAAATTAATCTTTTAAGATGACTATTCTGTGTTACCCATGCTGGATATGACCTGTCGTCTCATATGCTTAATTTTTATATCCTTAGATGGCTGGGAGGCCTGAATGATTTTTTTGAGATGATGTAGAATAGACACCAGTCTTGTTTATTTCTTGTTTCAGTATTTTTTCTTCCCCTCCTTTTTTTCTTTTTGAAAGGGAACAAAAGTTTGTTACATTCCCAGAAATTTTTGAAGTTTAAGATGTTAATATTTCTCAAGGGTCAAGAGAAGCGCGAGGGTTTAAAAAGTCTAGGTCTTTTAGAGGATCTCTAGAGAGATCTCTGAAGAATTAAAAAGGGAAGATACCATTTGACTTCCCTTATTTGTGGCACAGGCTTCCTGCCAGACTGTCTGGTACATTGGTCCTTTCTGTGTCCCAGTACAGAATTAATATTAAGCAATTAATGTTAAATAGAAAGGAATACAATAAGATTCAAGTAGAGTTGAAGGCCAAAAAAATCTTATTATAGAGAATAGAAGTTGTAAAATCACATTGTAAAAACTTTGGGCCCTTGATGAACATAAAAGTGTGGACACTTGGTTTTTTTCTTAATACTGAATGTGGAATTTTTCAGAAAGCAGAGCTTCGTTAAAGACTTGATATCCTAGGGTGAGATCCTTGGTGGAAGGAACTTGTGCTGCTTCTGCTCATTTTTAATATAGTCAATGTTCACTACTGCTTGGCCTCAAAAGGCAGCAAAATAATTGTCTTGACAGATAAGTTAAAAAATATGTATATTTATAACAGATTATTTTAATTTCTATTTCCATTCTATAATTTTATAATCTCTGCTGAAGCAAAAAATTCAAGCAATTACAGATTGATTAC